>NW_006239227.1:283480-286278 GCF_000226075.1 Solanum tuberosum
ATCATGATATGATATCATAATATGGAATTATGAGATGAAATTGAAGTTTTGTTTGGACATGCGATGTGAAATTTTTGTGTTGTATATTTTCTCATAAACATAAGAATACCATAATTGTAAAACTATTAAAATAGCCCCAATTGTTTATTCAATCTTACCAAATAAACAAAAAATTATAGAATTGAATAATAAATTATTACATAGCTATTTGTTCTCCACTTAAGTAACTGTTTCATCTAACTTTAATTCATCAAACTTTAATTCAATAAAAAAAATTGAACATAAATTGTAGTGTACTAGTCTTTTATATAATCCTTCACATAGTACGTACAATTTTCTCACGTAGAATTTGCATTTCACGATCATGTGACCGAGAAGACGAACCAACATTGTTACTTTGAGTTGTAAAATGCACGTCCTATGCACGGGCCCAACGTGTATCATTTTGTACGAACAATTATGACTTTTCTCTTTATAGTTTGATTATCATAAACAAATACATACTCAAGAACATATTATTTATTCAAAGTACATATAAAAAGCTTAACGGAGGTAAAACACTCACCTTGAAGCCTCGTTCGTCTACCTTCTTGTAATTGTAGGCATAATAGACAAGTTGACATTTTCTTACAGTCTCCACATTGCAACGGCTCTTTGGTAGACAAATCTTCCCAGTTAAGGGAACTTCAATTGGCCAAACAAAATTGTCCTGCTCTTCTCCACAACTAAGTGCTTTCACAATCAAATAAAAAGATTTTTAATCAAAATAACGTACACTCCTTGAGAACTCAAAATTTTCACTACCATGCATTGCACTATCACAATTGTTAGTGAGCATTCACTGAATTGTCTTCTTTTTTAAATAAATTTTCCTAAAATTGAAATACACATAAACAAAAAAACTATACTGGTATTTTAGCAAGTGCGACAATCTTAGAGCATGAATTAGTAAAAAAAGAAAACTTTAATTAAAATAGCCCTTCCTCTTTAAACTGCTTTGAATTTTTTAATTTTTTATTAAATCGGGGTTCTATCGAAAACAACCCCTCGACTACAATCTATAGCTTATATTTGATAGAACTATAGTGCAAGAAAATGGCTCCGATTATCAAATGTATCAGTAAAAGATGAGAATTACAAAAGAAATATAAGTTCCAAACTATCAAATTATCTTGTATGTAAAATGTTGATCAACGCCATAGCTCTTAATTTCTTTAGTTGGAATGATGATAAATTTCACATGAAGTTGGTCCTTCATGCAAGCAGCTATAGAACAAGACAAATAGAAGAGTTAGAGATCCAAAGAAGAATTAGAAAAGCTTTGTCAGAGAGTACATGGAAGTTCCAAATGATGTTTTAAGATAATCAAGAAATAAAATTTATCTATTGTGGTGGTCACTGTTGCGTCCAAATCGCACACGCAAGTGCACGTGGTCGTTCAAGTATTAAAGTGGCTCTTACAAAGAGCTGGGTATCGTACCCACGGGGACTTATGCTTAGAAACACTTAGTTTCTCTAACTTTCAGCTAAGCACGAGTGTTGTGAAGATTTCAAAAGTGATTTATGCTCTAATTCTAAGATTGTAACAAAATGTAACAAACGCGATTCAATTTCAAGGATATAAAAACAGTGATTGGGTAAAGTCTAGGGCTGCAACTTTTATTAGGATTCATGCAATTACTATCATTTAAATAGGTATATATCAACTATCAAATCAATGAATCACAGGGTTAAATGTATGATCATGGTCTCCCAACCTCTAATCGCCTACGATAAATAACACCCTAACTACATCGTTGACGGGGATATGATGGATTAAGTATCGAGCATTACGATTTCTTCCTGTATAGTGACCCAAGCATGGTTTCTAGGTATATCCCTATCCTAGATACAAATTAACCCTAGTTATTAAGAATTAATCATGCTCTTTTTGTCCCAAGTTCTATCTTATTATTCCTCTCCCGAGTTCAATTTGGACAATATATTTATTTCAATGGTGATCAGTCACGAAATACAAAAAAAACAAGAACATAAGAAAGATTCATATGATAATTGACATTCACCCAATGAAAACTTAATAGATTACAATCATCATGTAGCCACAACCCTAGAAGTAGGGTATTTAGCTACTCATAATCCAAGATACGATCAGTTAATGTGAACTTATTTTAAAAGAGAGAGAAACTTACCAAAACATTCATCCCCAAGAACTCACGAATCTGAGAAGTGTTTGCTCCTTCCTGTCGAGCTCCCCTTTGCTGACCAATTTGATTAGTTACAGCTTGACTCAACATCCTAATTGCCTCTCTGAACTCGGCATTAGAAACTTCCCCTTGATCTTGCACTCCAGGTGCATAAGGTAACTCTTGCTCATCAACATAACGTCTAGGAAGACGCCCTCTACCAACTCTTCATAGAGGCATGACTATCTGAAAACACGCGCAAGCACGGATTAGAAAGAAACTTTCTAGAGATAAACTCTAACGCACGAGATGAGTGTGAAAGAAGTGAGAAATCTTCCTAAATGTTGTAGCCTCCCAATTATAGATGTGGCGCGCTTCACACCGATAACTAGGACTCTACAGACACGGCTTCATAGACTCCCTAGGACTCTTGAACTCTGTGCTCTGATACCAAGTTTGTCACGCCCCGAGCCTACACCCTGGGCGGGACCGGCACTCGGAGACCATTGCTGGCCCCAAGCGAACCCTTGGCCTGGCTTTCTTAACTCAGCGGAAACCTGACTCAACAGAATAACTCAATGCCATGCAAAGACATAAACAACTTAACTGATAAAA
>NW_006239227.1:287691-309356 GCF_000226075.1 Solanum tuberosum
CAACAGTACGGTCCGTAGATTGATCTACGGACCGTACTGTTGATCCGTAGAATGATACTGTGAGGGTTCTAGTACCTGGATTTTTAAAAATTCTAAGTGTGGAACTACGGAAGGGATCGACGGTCCGTAGATCGATCTACGGACCGTACCTCGAGTCCTTCGATCGCTTCTGAGAAACTGACTATTTTTGGGATCCTCCTTTCTCCAGCTCTAAACCCTCTCAAAACAAGGTTTCAACCCATACACTTGGAAGCACGAAAATCCCTCAACAACCCATAGATTACAACTCAAATACCAACCAAACAATACAACTATCAACTTCAACAACTAATAATCCAATCCTTCCTCAATAAATAAAAGGGCTAGGTGTGTGGGGGAAAGGATCACCCAACACTAAAAGCTCACATACCTTGGTAGGGATCACCCCCGACGAAAATCCACGATGATCTTGTCGGAAACTTGTTGATATCCTCGATTTTCCTCTTCTTCTTCTCCTCTTCTTCTCTTCTTCTTCTCTTCTTCACTCTCAAGCCCTAGCCTTCACTCTCTTAAAAATGGAACAAAATGATCCAAAGATCAGCCCTATACAACCATACATCCTCAAAAGAAATAGCTAGGGAAAAGACCAAAATGCCCTTAATGATTCCCGGACGGATTTCCTTGTCAACTGCCCAACTTTCAAAGGCCATAACTCGCTCATACGAACTCGGAATTGAGCAAACTCAGCGGCGTTGGAGAGATCATTCCGCAAGCTTCACAACCATAACTGGAACTACTCCTAACTCATTCTGAGCTAGAAGTTATGACTACTCAAAGTTGGCCAAAAATCACTGATTTCCATACTTAGCCAAATTTTCCAGATTTTCAAATCCTTTCCAAAAATGAAAATTTTCAAATTCTAAGCCTCTTCTTAGCTATTTCAAATTGCCGGATGTTACATATCAGTACTTGGATCTATACCCCCATATCGTGAAATTAAGATCAAGAAGAATCCGACCTCTAAATACACATCGGTTTCGAACACCCCCACCCAAATCCAAGCAACTTAGGTTGAAAGCAAAAGATTTATGCCCTACTATATCTTGCAGACTACAGGAAGAACTTTGAATTTCTTTTGAGTTTAAAGTACAAAGTAAACAATACAAAGATGTAAAACATTCGCTATACAAGCTTTCAAACTTTTTTGAAATTAAAACTGTCCTTGATGACTATATAGGGCTAAAACCACTCACCAAAATCATTGAAACTTGAAAGAATATTTTTTCTGAAATAGAAACATAATTCATTTACTACAGATTCTAGGTATTTCCTACAAGTAACAATTCTACACAAGCAACAATAGAAATTAAGAAAAACATATTTTCTTACAAATCTAAAATACTTCAAGTAAATCTCATACATGTGATTATTTTTCCTCGGTAAGGTCAGATGACAAGATCCCAAGCTTCCTTCGACATTAATATGGTCAAAGAGGCAAGTTTTATCCTCTCTGTTAGTATCCTCCTTTTATCTATATTGCTTGGACTCTTCAAAAATGTCAACGGTATTTTTCAAGTATCCAACACGGGTATGGCAACATTTTTGGAGAGTCCGAGCAACTTAGCTTTTTATCATGTTCTTATATCAGTTAATGATTTTGTGATACATAGATACAATTCTAAGCCAATAGGTAGAACATAGAAATTACAAATATTAGCCTTCAGGTACCTTCCATCTCGACCAACTTACCAAAATAAATAACAAAAAGGATGTGATTCAAGTTGTTCAGAAATTTTTAAGTTTACTCTGGATATGTATCAAGCCATTGACGATAACATGATCCTTTCATTCTCAATTTCGCCACGAATAAGGCAGAGATCAAAGATCCACCAGCCAGCCTTAATTCTACTTTAGCCATAACCATATCATTCGAAATATTAATTTTGTAAATGTCTCTAACTCATGCCAATGAGGGCCTTTGCCCTTCTTCTCTTCAATAAAAAGTGTTTTACTTTGAAAAACATCAAATTCACAAATACATGCCTACTGCTCACAATAAGCTTCTTGTGATTTAGACATCAATGAGACATTACATAGGTTTAATCATTAATGCGTTAGAAATAACACGTAGTAGACGTCGATATTGGAAGGGTTGCAGTATTGAATCATCCTTGTGTGTCCAAACGTCGGAGTTGGACGACCACGTAGTAACTAATCTCACAGTTGTGTTTTCACCGACAACTATGACGTTGAAAGAGGTCCTTCCTAAGTATTCTTTGAAAGCTAGAGATGGAAAATTGAAGGGCTCCTCTGTTTCGGCTTTGGAGAATTGCCGATGTTTCTAGTTCTATGTTTTTGAAGAAGAAAGGATGTTTCTAGACAATTTGGAAAAGACAATTCTACCCTTGGTCGTCCCTTTGATGGCATATAAATATATATATATATATATATATATATAATGTTTGATTGGCACTTAGCATGAGCCCAATATTTTAAAAGCTGAAATAACGATATTACCCTTGTTTTAACATTAATAAATTTGCTTTTAAATATTTGTATTAAAAAGGATAGAGGGATCAGAATGAATCATCAAAAACCACTATCACCCATAACCCAATAACAACCACTAAACAATGCCAAACTGGTAGGCAATGTTCACTGACTATAGATAGGAAAAGGCATAGATTACCCTCTGAATTTGTCCCGAAAAGTCAGTTACCAGCTTAAACTATTATGACGATCTATTACACACCTTTACAATTTAAAAGTAAATTTATTTACCCTCTGAGACGTGTAATACCACTCTCACAATATGTGGTGTATTACACTCGCTGCCACATCAGCGCCATGTCAGAAATTTAAAAAAAATTATATTCCTTTTTATTTTTAATTAACTTTTCGTTTGTTAACTATATTTTACACTAATTAATCTCCAATTAATTATTAAAATTCGCTAATAATTATATTTTCTTCATAGCAAAATTACAATAAGATGAAAATTTTAACAATGGCTGCCAAGAACGCTAATCGAAACATGAAGCTGATTTAAGGAGTGGAAAATTCTCCCGTTTCTCTCAAAAAAGCCCATCATAGCTGCAGCAGCTAAGAAACCCCCAAAATTTAATCCCACCGATGACAATAAGAAATCTTTTGTTAACAAACACAAATCAAAACCCACAAAACTTAGATTGATGATAATTAATTTGCTAAGCAAGCTGAGAAGAAGTCGAAGAAGGAAGAAGGAAATTTTTTTGCTTAAAAGCAAGAGGAGAAAAATGTAATTCCCCAAGAGGGTGGGATTGAAGAAGAAGAAGAAGAGGGTGGGTTGTGAAGAAGAAGAGATGTGAAGAGTGGGGTGGGGTTTAAATGAACTTTGATTTTTTTGTTCTACTTTAATAAATCTGACATGCCTATTTTAATTTTTTTTAAATTATTTTGCCACATCAGTTTTAGGGGGTAAATAAATTCACTTTTAAGTAGTAAATGTGTGTAATAGGTCATCATAATAGTTTAAGCATGTAACTTACTTTTCGGAACAAGTTTAAGGGAAAATTTGTGCCTTTTCCCGACTATAGATAGATAAACAAACAGAAAATAAATCTTACCCTTTGGACTAAAAAAATGACACATGTCAACAATCCAAACAAGCATTATAATCTAATAGAGCAAAATTCATTCGAGCTGAACTAAATCCGAATCAAACAACACGAAAAGTAAGCAAAGCAAATAAAATAAATAAGGAGTATAATGCCAAGTCTTTAATTAAGGTGCAACAATCATATTAGTTATACTGATAATGTATATAACTAAAACTAAATTCTCGTCATCAATAAGGTTAGTACTTCTAGACCTTTGAATCTAGATCAATAGATTCCTTGTCCTTTTGAACTTGGTTGGCTTGATAATTGTTCCATTTCATTCATAGGATGGAAATTTGGAGCTATTCCAATGACATTGCTAGGAACAATAGGATCTTCTTGGTCAGATTCTTCACAGTTTATTGAAGGTGTCAATTTGGAAGTCCTTGTAATTTCTTGTTTCTTCCCCCACAACACCATGTATAATCCACATAATATTATTACTCCTCCTAACACACTAATATTCCAACACATATAAATAAAGTTATATTCATAAACAAAATACTAAAAATTACTAGAAATAGCAAAGCAAGTAAAATTAAGTAATTCGATGGATATCGGGCAACTAAAATCGACTTAGCACTACAACAAATTCGATTATCAAGGACAAATAATTTCGTCATTTATAAATCATATTTCGTCATTAAAAATCGTTTGAGACGAAAAATAATTCGTCAATTAGTTGTCACTAAATGTGTGTCGCTAAAAGTATACAACAATGATTTAGTTTGATTACCATAAACAAATATTATATATATAAAATGCACGTGCTATGCACGGGCCCAACGTGTATCATTTTGTAAGAACAATTACGACTTTTCTCTTTTATAGTTTGATTATCATAAACAAACATTGTTTCTATACAATAAAAAAGGGATAAACTATAATAATATTGTCAAACTATTTTTATAAAGGGAAAAGGGTCTGACACGATCTTTTTCTTGCCCTTCTCTCAAATCCTAATCTTTTCAGTTTTATTTTAGACAATAATCATTTTAACAATTTTGACACTATTATAGTGGTAACTTTGATTTTTAAAAATTGTAGTTTATTTATTAAATATGAGTTTTGCTAATGGAGTACCTAAACATTAAATTGTTACCCTACATACAGGAGAAAAAAAAATGAAAAAATGAAGATACAATATGTAATTAGTGCAAATTAAAAGAATACCTTCCCAAGTGTAATTTCTCATTGAGAAATAAAGAACCGGCAATGGCAACACATACAAACATTAAAGGGTTGAAAATAGACACGAACAATGGACCTCTCATTCTTACACAAAATATCAAGAAAATGATTGCTAATCCAGAAGCCACTAACCCCTACAAAAAAAAGGCATTTATATAAAGTCAAACATTTCTATAACATCATCGTTTGTCTGAATATTTTTTGGCCACTATAGCGAGATGTTATTATAGAAAACATATAATATAACATAACATACCGCATAAAGTACTGCAAACAGCCTAAGGTTCCATCCTAATTTCCATTGGGTTCAATCTCTTTCAATAGAAATGGCATAAACTCCAGCTTGAAGTGCTCCCATAATGGACATTAAGGCAGTGCTAGAAAAATGGCAAGGGTACAACTCACTCATCTTGGCCTAAACATTGAACACATTAGCAAATAAGACTAATTAGAGTATATTTGGACCTCTATATATATATATATATATATTAAGGGCATATTTGATCCAACTTAAGTTTTAAGTTTTAACCATAGTTATGCAATAATTTGTGGAGTTGCACTTATGAAATAAAATAGTTAAAATGTGGTGAGTTTTCTCATCAATTTAAGGTGTCATATAAGCATATTATGAGCAACTTTTAAACAAGCTAACTTAATGTATCATAATATATAACTTAAATTATAAATGCTAGGTGAGGACATAAAAACTATAATATCACAAATCAAAAAACTATATTATTATGTTGTGATTTGAAACATATATTGATTTACTACTTTAGAGATTATGTACATTTCATATATTATGCATGCAACTTTGGGTTTAATTAACCTGTGATTAGTTAGTCAATGTAATGATATTTACATTTTATTCATCAATACAAATGAAATTATATCAATGTGAAACCAAAAGTAATTACTACAATTTAACTAAATTACTTCATAAATGAAATTTCATATGGTACTACATATAGTTATATTCAGAAACTAAATTGGATCAAATAAGCTAAAGTTTTGTGTGAAAATAAAGCCATTTTTAGCCATATTAAGTAATCTAATGGATTTTTCATAATTTAAAAAAAATGACAAAAATAAGGACAAGTTTATTTGTGGTCCAACTTCTTTTGGAACAATATTGCAAGAAACAAA
This sequence comes from Solanum tuberosum, assembly GCF_000226075.1. Classification (NCBI taxonomy): domain Eukaryota; kingdom Viridiplantae; phylum Streptophyta; class Magnoliopsida; order Solanales; family Solanaceae; genus Solanum; species Solanum tuberosum. The sequence goes on from NW_006239227.1 coordinate 293,646, forward strand.
TTCCTTCTCTTGTGCAATGGAAAGGAGGTTCTCAAATCTGGAAACATATGCTTGAAAATAGAGATGTTATTGAACAACATTTGTGGTGGGAACCTAGGGGTGGAACTTCTTCCATTTGGTATGATAATTGGTCCAATCTTGGGCCTTTGCACTTACATCAGTTAGGCACCCCAACCTGTCACCCCATGAGAGATATAGGGGACCTTTTTAATGAGGAGAGCTGGGATTTTGATGCTCTTCACGATGCTGTTCCTGAATATGTAGTGGATAATATCACACATAATATGAGGTTTCTACAGTTGGAAGATTTAGCGGACAAACCTTGGTGGACCAAATCTAGTACTGGATTTTTCAGTGTTAAGAGTGTTTGGGAAGTGCTAAGGAAAAAGGAGAATGTCAATGAAGATTTCAAATCTTTATGGGTGAAAGGTTTACCTTTCAAGTTCTCATTTCTAGCCTGGAGGATTTGGCGAGGAAAAGTACCTGTGGCTACTGTCATTCATGCTTGGAATCCTAATATCTCTCAGAATTGCAGGTGTTGTAACATTCCTGAGAATGAGTCTATTAATCATTTGTTCTTGAGAGGAGAGATCGCAACCAGAATATGGTCGTATTACTCTAGAGCGGTTGGAATAATTGGGGTCATGTTGAATGTAAAACAGATGGTGAGAAAATGGTGGTCTACTGATGGTAACTATAGGATAAAACTAGTTTATCAGGCTATTCCTATAGTTATAATGTGGTTTTTGTGGAAGAGGAGAAATACTATATTAAATGGTGGATATTATTCGGTTGGAAAGGTGATATGGGAAATTAATAACACTATTCTGAAGTTCATTAAGCTCCGATGTAAGGGCAATTTTGGTTTGAATAATTGGCCTCTAATTGTGCAGTATCTGGAAGGGTATAGCGTAGTCTATAACTTCAAAGTGGTGAAATGGGTTCCACCTCCGATAAATTGGTTTAAGGGTAATACTGATGGTGCTTCTAAAGGCAACCCTGGACCTAGTTCAGCTGCTTTTTGTATTAGGGATCATGAAGGAAATCTAATTGTAGCTAAAGGGGTCAGACTTCAGGAGACCACCAATTTGATTGCAGAAGCCATAGCCATAAGAGAATGTTTGGTGTTTTGCAGAGACAATATGATGTCTCAGATTATTATTCAGACTGATTCTCTGGCAATGGTTCATATTCTAGAGGGACAGTGGGAAACTCCATGGAGTGTGGCTTTGGAAGTTAGATTCATTCAGAATTTGAAGGGAATTGTGTCGGCAAGAGTACAACATTCCCTCAGGGAAGGAAATACTCTTGCTGATTATTTTGCTAACTTAGTTTTTGATTTTGCAGGTAACTATCAACTTAATTCTATACAAGAAGTTCCCAATGAAGGCAAAAATATTATATACATGGATAAAAGTGGTACTCTTATTATCAGAAGATTTTTAGCGGAATCAATTTGTTGATTTACTACTTGATGCAGATTTAACTTTTTGAGAGGAATACCAGTTTAAAACATAGTATTCAGTGACTACAGTAATGTCTGAAGAAATTTCGTTATGGTTTGTGTGTTTCGCACCTGGTGAGGGCTTTGAGGTGTCCAAGGAATACCTAACCAAGACATTATTATCAATACTGGGTGCTTGTTTAAATAGCTGTACTGCTGCATTTTTGAATCTGCAAAGAGATTACATGGTATCTTTTAAATCTGCAAAGAGATTACATGGTATCTTTTAAATAAGTGTATGCATAGTGACGAATTCAATAGATCTAATACCTGAAGTAAGATCTTTTATGTCGTCTGCACAGAGAACACTCATCGATCTTGAAGATTTGACGTTCCTAGCTCCTATTGCAAGATAGAGAAGAGTGAATTTCTTAGAAGTGAAGATGGAGATTATCTTTGATAGCGGTGCTTTCTCCGGGGGTTGGACGACGACAAGTAGCTCACACGCTTAATTATGGTGGTTCCTCCGGGGATCAGAAAATAACAGCAACCTTGTCTTCATCCATGATCTGCTTCTTCCAGCAAATATGTTCAAGATATGTTACAGTGACCTCTCCACATCTTTGTTCATTTGGTCCTTTTTCTTATTTTATTTTTGTCTTATTGGACAAGGCCACTTTTGGGCCTGATCTTGTACAGTTGGGTATATTTTGCAATAAAAGGAGTCTATGCCCGACTTTAAATTAAAAAAAAAAAAAAGTTTATTAGTTGAATATTACCTGAAAAATGAGGGATAATGCTAAGGAAAAGCAACTACAAATAGCCAAAATAGAACCCAAAATGTGAGCATATGGTTTTTGGTTTTGCTAAGAGGCTGCCACGTGTCCTTTAAAGTCAAGTTTAATTTACCAAGTTTTAATTTCCAAGCCTTTGTAAAAAGTGAGAAGCATAGCACCACCAATTCCAATTAATGTTCCCAACACTTTTGCTTGTCCTGCCCTTGTCTTCAAATTCAACTTCTCCAACCTAATCAAATAAGTCCAAATCAACTATTTTAGTGAGAATTTGTTTCCATGATGCACTTTCCAGTGAGTTAGGTCGATGGTTAATTATGAGTGGAAAAATCATGTTTTTCAAAGTAAAAAAAAACAATTATTTCTATTAGTACCTCCAAAACAACTTGTTATTTCTATTAGTGCATAGCACGTGCATTTTATGCGATTTGGCAAACATTACTAAATTATTATTCAACGAGGGTATAGTTTCATTTAATTACTATGTGTGACTACAGTTTTATAATTTTTGCCATTAATTATGGGACTCACGCTTACCTTGTATACCGAATCAATAAAATTATTCTCGGCATTTCTATATACTTTTATACAAACTCAATTTTATCTCTCCTTTCTCCATTCCTTAATTCTCTCCTAAAATCTTTCATGCACTGATGCACATCCAATTTGAATTTTGAAATTCACTATCCCTCCTAATCGTGATTTCACTTTTGTAGGTAACCGCATAAATCGTGTCTCAACTTTTTTTTCGCTTTTTCGTTTGTATATGTCTTATGCTTGTTATTTTTGGGTAATTTTTCTCAAAAATCTCTCATCTTTCCTTTGATTTTTAGTCTTTTAAAAAAAATGGATGATGAAACTCCATCTAAGAGGATTACAAGAGGCATGTCATTGCATTTCCAAGTTGTTGATAATCGACCTTTGTTTTCACTTGAGGAGTCATGTGTCTTGTCCTAACACTCATCTTTGTACTATATATATATATATAGTACAAAGGTCGATTATCAACAACTAGATATAAAATGCACGTGCTATGCACGGGCCCAACCTGTATCATTCTGTAAGAACAATTACGACTTTTCTCTTTTATAGTTTGATTATCATAAACAAATATTGTGGATAAACTATAATAATATTGTCAAACTATTTTTATAAATACATAGAAGGTTTTGAAGTATAGATGCCACGATAAATACATCATTACAATTTCTCTCTTATGCTTAATCAATGATGCTCCCTAGTAGAATTTGAGGAATTTGAGATCAAGGAGAGATGAACACTTACAAGAGAGCGAGCTGCAAATCAAACAGTGATATAAGCTCTATTGTAAAGTCATACTCAATAGTCATAAGATGACATTCATTTTCTGAAATGGCTCATAGATTTCAGTGATAGTTAGATTTTGTATTAGCTTAGTCCATACTACAAAGAGACATCCTCATAGGGGAGTTTACAAATTCATTGCCAGATGAAAATAAAAATTACTGCTTCAATTTTTCATTTGTACTATAATAAAACACATGTACTTTTAAGGCCTATGTGCAGAAGTGTAATAATATTTTGAAAAATAACATAAAGTTACTGAAAATTTTCAAAATAACTAAAAGTTCAAGAAGCTTTTCAAAATAGAAGTACCTTCATGACCGAAGCGAGAGCTTCTGAATGACTTGTTTTCGCATTAGCTTTTCTAGTTCTTTCTTCCAACTCTTTCCTCTTCAGCTTATAGTCAAAACTATGAATATGTATCATTGTGCTACAAGATGCAAGATATTTCTGCTTAAGCCTCCTCTTATAATTATTTATTATCCTTTCAGCACAAATACATACTCAAGCACAAATTATATATTCAAAGTACACATAAAAAGCTTAACGGAGGTAAAACACTCACCTTGATGCCTCATTCGTCTACCTTCTTGTAATTGTAGGCATAATAGAGAAGCTGACATTTTCTTACCGTCTCCACACTGCAACGACTCTTTGGTAGACAAAACTTCCCAGTTAAGGGAACTTCAATTGGCCAAACAAAATTGTCCTGCTCTTCTCCACAGCTAATGCCTTCACAATCAAATAAAAATATTTTTAATCAAAATAACGTACATTTCTCGAGAACTCAAAATTTTCACTACCATGCATTGCGCTATCACAATTGTTAGTGAGCATTCACTGAATTGTCTTCTTTTTTCAATAAATTTGCCTAAAATTGAAATACCCTTAAACAAAAAAACTATACCGGCATTTTTTAGGTACGACAATCTTAGACCATGAAATAGTAAAAAAAGAAAATTTTAATTAAAATAGCCCTTCCTCTTTAAACTGCTTTGAATTAATTTTTTATTAAGTCGGGGTTCTATCGAAAGCAAATGTATCAGCAAACGATGAGGATTACAAAAAAATCATAAGTTCCAAACTATCAAATTATCTTGTATGTCAAATGTTGATCAACGCCATATCTCTTAATTTTTTTAGTTGGCATGATGATAAATTTCACATGAAGTTGGTCCTTCATGCAAGCTGCTACAGAACAAGACATATAAAAGAGTTAGAGATCCAAAGAAGAATTAGAAAAGCTCTGTCAGAGAGTACTTGCAAGTTCCAAATGATGTTTTAAGATAATCAAGAAAGAAAATTTATCTCTTGCGGTGGTCACCAGTAATGACAAGTCCCATGTTCAAACAAACTTTAGATTAAGCTAGCATTTGATAAAAATCTTATCTTCAATTTCAGAGGCATAGTTAATAACACAAAACAACATAAAGAGCATGTGTCTACTACATACAAACTGCTTGCTTGGTACTACCATGTGATGTATTTACTTCAAGGGATAGCCCCGCTAGTCATTATCAACCTCCTTTATTCATGGTCTTAGACAGGAAATTACTACGTTTATGATGATGTATATAAAAAAATGTCATGTTAAAATAAATAGAAGTGTAGATAGTTTACCTAGTATTTGATCTATTCAAATAGAAGAAAGTTATTTCAGCCACCACATTTCTACCACCCAGATCATAGTCTAATTATCAGTACTTGGATATGTACCCCCATATCATGAAATTAAGATCATGAAGAATTCGACCTCTAAATACACATCATTTTCGAACACCCCCACCCAAATCTGAGCAACTTAGGTTGAAAGCAAAAGATTTATGCCCTAATGTATCTTGCAGACTACAGGAAGAACTTTGCATTTCTTTTGAGTTTAAAGTACAGAGTAAACAACACAAAGATGTAAAACATTTGCTATAAAAGTTTTCAAACTTTTTTGAAACTAAAACAGTCCTACATGACTATATCGGACTAAACCATTCACCAAAATCATTGAAACTTGAAAGAATACTTTTTTCTGAAATAGAAACATAATTCATTTACTACAGATTCTAGGGATTTCCTGCAAGTAACAATGCTACACAAGCAACTATATGAATTAAGAAAAACATATTTTCTTACAAATCTAAAATACTTCAAGTAAATCTCATACATGCGATTATTTTTCCTCGGTAAGGTCAGATGACAAGATCTCAAGCTTCCTTCGACATTAATATGGTCAAAAAGGCAAGTTTTATCCTCTCTGTTAGTATCCTCTTTTTATCTATGTTGCTTGGACTCTTCAAAAATGTCGACGGTATTTTTGAAGTATCCGACACGGGTGCGGCAACATTTTTGGAGAGTCCGAGCAACTTAGCTTTTTATCATGTTCTTATATCAGTCAATGATTTTGTGACACATAGAAGGGGTCCAATCCCCGTAGGTCCATCCACGCCCCGTGGATGGCCTCCGTAGGTCAATGCCCCCAAAACCAAGCCACAACCACGAACCACGGCTGATCAGGATGGGGCGTGAGTCAATCCACGGTCCGTGGTTTGGTGTCGTGAGTCTCCACTTGTGTTACTGGTTTGGTTCGGCCAAAGTGAGGGCCTTTTTGTAAATTCATTTTTAGTTAAGTTAAGTTGGGGGATGGTTATAATTGGTTTATCAATGTATTTTAAGGGTTTTAATAGTATTAAACTCCTTTTTAGACTTCATTATTTCCCAACTCTCAAAATAGAAACCCACCTCTCCAAAAGTTCTCTCTAGAAACTCCATTGAAAATCAAGTTCAAGGTCAAGTTTAGGGGTGAAGGAGCTTCTTCTTACCAAAATAAATAACAAAAAGGCTATGATTCAAGTTGTTAAGAAATTTTTAGGTTTACTCTTGATATGTATTAAGCCATTGACGATAACATGATCCTTTCATTCTCAATTCGCCACGAATAAGGCAGAGATCAAAGATCCACCAGCCAGCCTTAATTATACTTTAGCCATAACCATATCATTCGAAATATTAATTTTGTAAATGTCTCTAATTCATGCCTGTGAGGGCCTTTGCCCTTCTTCTCTTCAATAAAAAGTGTTTTACTTTGAAAAACATCAATTTCACAAATACATGCCTACTGCTCACAATAAGCTTCTTGTGATTTAGACATCAATGAGACATTACATAGGTTTAATCATTAATGCGTTAGAAATAACATGTAGCAGACTATAACCAAAGGATTAGATTACTTAATTTGTACAACGTCGATATTGGAAGGGCTGCAGTATTGAATCATCCTTGTGAGTTCAATATGATGCTAAAAGAGGTCGTTCCTAAGTATTCTTTGAAAGCTGAAGATGGAGAATTGAAGGGCTCCTCTGTTTCGGCTTTGGAGAATTGTCGATGTTTCTAGTTCTATGTTTTTGAAGAAGCAAGGGTGTTTCTAGACAATTTGGAAAAGATAATTCTACCTTTGGTCGTCCCTTTGATGGCATTTCTATCTAGGTAGAAAGAAATATATATATATATATATATATATATATATTTATAATTGATCAAGAAAATCATTGGTATCTGTTAAAAATAAGACAAAATTATATAGATCTGAAATTCAAATTTCAAAATTTGAATAAATTCTCTCACCTGCCGGGTGCTCTTTGGGCCCCATCGTCACATGGCTTTGAGAAGTTTTTCAAAGCCCAATATTTTAAAAGTTGAAATAACGATATAAAATTACCCTTGTTTTAACATTAATAAATTTAAAGGAAGTGATCAATATATGGTGTATTACACTCGCTACTACATCAGTGCCATGTCAGAAATTAAGAAAAATTATATTCCTTTTTATTTTTAATTAACTTTTCTTTTCTTAACTATATTTTACACTAATTAATCTCCAATTAATTATTAAAATTCTCTAATAATTATATTTTCTTTATAGCAAAATTACAATAAGATGAAAATTTTAACAATGGCCGGCAAGAACACTAATCGAAACATGAAGCTTATTTATGGAGTGGAAAATTCTCCCGTTTCTCTCAAAAAAGCCCGTCATAGCTGCAGCGGCTAAGAAACCCCCCAAATTTTATCCCACCGATGACAGTAAGAAATCTTTTGTTAACAAACACAAATCAAAACCCACAAAACTTAGATTGATGATAAGTAATTTGCTAAGCAAGCTGAGAAGAAGTCGAAGAAGAAGTCAAAGAAGAAAGAAGAAGGAGGAGGAGGAGGAGGAGGACAAAACTTAGATTGATGATAAGTAATTTGCTAAGCAAGCTGAGAAGAAGTCGAAGAAGAAGTCAAAGAAGAAAGAAGAAGGAGGAGGAGGAGGAGGAGGACAAAACTTAGATTGATGATAAGTAATTTGCTAAGCAAGCTGAGAAGAAGTCGAAGAAGAAGTCAAAGAAGAAAGAAGAAGGAGGAGGAGGAGGAGGAGGACAAAACTTAGATTGATGATAAGTAATTTGCTAAGCAAGCTGAGAAGAAGTCGAAGAAGAAAGAAGGAGGAGGAGGAGAAATGTTTGAAGAAGAAGAAGAGTGGGGTGGGGTTTAATTGAATTTTGATTTTTTTGTTCTACTTTAATAAATCTGACGCGCCCATTTTTATTTTTTTAAAAATTATTTTGCTACATCAAGTTTAGGGGGTAATTAAATTCACTTTTAAGTAGTAAAGGTGTGTAATAGGTCGTCATAGTTTAAGTGTGTAACTTACTTTTTGGAACAAGTTTAAGGAGAAATTTATGCCTTTTCCCGACTATAGATAGATAAACAAACAGAAAATAAATATTACCTTTTGGACTAAAAAATGACACATGTCAACAATCCAAATAAGCATTATTATCTAATAGAGCAAAATTCATTCGAGCTGAACTAAATCCGAATCAAACAACACGAAAAGTAAGCAAAGTAAATAAAATCAAAAAGGAGAATAATGCTAAGTCTTTAATTAAGGTGCAACAATTATATTAGTTATACTGATAATGTATATGACTAAAACTAAATTCTCGTCATCAAGAAGGTAAGTACTTCTAGACCTTTGAATCAAGATCAATAGATTCCTTGTCCTTTTGAACTTGTTGGCTTGGTAGTTGTTCCATTTCATTCATAGGATGGAAATTTGGAGCAATTCCAATGACATTGCTAGGAACAATAGGATCTTCTTGGTCATATTCTTCACAGTTTATTGAAGGTGTCAATTTGGAAGTCCTTGTAATTTCTTGTTTCTTCCCCCACAACACCATGTATAATCCACATATTATTATTGCTCCTCCTAACACACTAATATTCCAACACATATAAATAAAGTTATATTCATAAACAAAATACTAAAAATTACTAGAAATAGCAAAGCAAGTAAAATTAAGTAATTCGATGGATATCGGGCAACTAAAATCGACTTAGCACTACAACAAATTCGATTATCAAGGACAAATAATTTCGTCATTTATAAATCATATTTCGTCAATTCATAGGATGGAAATTTGGAGCAATTCCAATGACATTGCTAGGAACAATAGGATCTTCTTGGTCATATTCTTCACAGTTTATTGAAGGTGTCAATTTGGAAGTCCTTGTAATTTCTTGTTTCTTCCCCCACAACACCATGTATAATCCACATATTATTATTGCTCCTCCTAACACACTAATATTCCAACACATATAAACAAAGTTACATTCATTTTTTTAAAAATAAAAAATAAATAAAAATACTAGAAATAGTAAAGCAAGTAAAAAATATGTAATTTGATGGAAATCGGGCGATTGACGTCAACTTAGGGAAATCTGTCCAAATGAGGGATATTTCTAAATAAATTCATAATACAGAGGTATATTTGACCTTAGAGTATAACTAGGCATAAACTTAACTATGAAACGAATGTAGATGAATATCTTTGACCCTTTTCCCTTAATTAAATGATCAAACGTCTGAGCCTCTTAATTTTTCACTCTCTCTACCCATTAGTACCCCTTCCTTACATCTTTTGCTTGCCCTTCTCTCAAATCCTAATCTTTTCATTTTTATTTTAGATAATAATCATTTTTCAAAAAAATCAGATTCTCTGAAGAATGTGATCATGATTTGCTAATCCGAGCTCAAAAGATGAAATGTGTAGAGAGTGAGAGAGGAGAAAACAAAGGATAAGCGAGAGAGGGAGAGAGAAAGAGACGAAGGAGAAAACAAAGGCTGAGTTAAATAATAACCTATAAGAGGTTATTTGGTATCTAGTAAAGAGACAACTTATGCATATATTAATTTTTGCATAAGTTATACAACATTTGATAGCTAGTTATGAAGTAAGTTATTCCTGTATAGAATAAATACGATACGTATTTGCAATTTATGATACCATTGAATTTGTTTTGAAAGATACTAGTGATATTGATGTCTAATGCAACTAAAAATTCAGAGGAAACACCAAGAGTTGGAGTAGATGCGTCGATAGCTAGTTATGAAGTAAGTTATTCATGTATAGAATAAATACGACGTGTATTTGCAATTTATGATACCATTGAAGTTTTTTTGAAAGTTACTAGTGATATTGATGCCTAATGCAACTAAAAATGCAGAGGAAACACCAAGAGTTGGACTAGATGCGTCGCGAGTTGATTCAGGATAAAAACTAATTGATACAACTAATGTTGAAGATGTTGAAAATTCTGGTTAGCATGTTTTGCAAGTTGAAAACAAGAATGTAACTAAACTTGGACTTTGATTGCACACAAAAATTCAACTAGGAGTCGAACCCTTTCCTTCATGACTAGTCGAAATAATTCTCCAGGTAGTGAAAAGGGTGCGACTGGAAATTTTCAGGAAAATGAGAAGAGGCAAGATATTAGTAATGCCTCAAGAGACCTATTATATTTGAATATCTTGATGCTTTAAGAAGGTTATTGGAAAAGATAGTAATATTATGGCTTTAACATCACATATTTCTCCTCCTGGAGTAGCTAAGATTATTCAAGAAAATCAGGATGTCATGCTACTCAAATACAATCTAACGATCAAGTCACTCATGGTTACTTTGAACACTTCGGCTCGCAAGGTCCCTTCTCGAACTTTGGAGTCACTTGGTGAATTTAGATAGTTACTAATGTCAATAGAGAATGACAACGATTTGGTCAAGCAAGTTTCACCACCTGCTTTGAATAGCAAATTAAGTCCAGAAGCTCTTATATGTGTGCCTAAAAGTGTGATTGCAAAGAAGAATGAGTCAAGGACCTTAGAGTCAATATTCAGTCCAGCTAATGCTTATACAATTAATTTTGGCGAGGATTATTTTGATGAAGAACACAATATGCTGGACACATGGTTTGATAGAGTGGTTGGACACATGGTTTGATAGAGTGGTTAGAGAAGAGGATATATCGCCTAGGCAACAAAGAAGTGGAAGAAACAAAAGCAAAAAAGAAGACACATGGAAGGTAACATATTTGAGAAGGTAAAGTGATTGAGGAATTTATTTCAAGGTACCTACCGATGCGACTGGCAAAGCAAAATCATATGACAGTATTAGTAGGCTCAACAAGATCCAATAAATCCATAAAGAAGTGATGAATTATCAATGGATATGTTTGAAGAAGAAGACAAAAGGAAAATACTTTAAGTTACTTTAGATGGAAAATCAATTTTTTTCACTTCTGCTGTGATATTTTTGCATTATTTAAGCATCCTCATTTGTAATATCATCATAGAGTAAATTACAAACTCCGTAATGATCACAAAAATACCTAGTTCTCTCTAACTCTTATTTTCTTCATGCGTGTTAGTTAGTAGAGGTTTGTTACCTCATTAGTCATTAGAAATGGTAAGGTAATACCTAGCCCCCCTTACTTATACTTATCCCTATTAATATCTTTTTATTTTTAATAAAAGGTTGTCAAACACTCTGTCTAGTGGTAAATTTGATTTTAAAAATTGTAGTTTATTTATTAAATATGAGTTTTGCTAATGGAGTACCTAAACATTAAACTGTTACCCTACATATTAAAAAAATGAAAAAATGAAGATATATACAACATGTAAATAGTGCAAAAAGAATACCTTCCCAAGTGTAATTTCTCATTTAGAAATAAAGAACCGGCAATGGCAACACATACAAGCATCAAAGGGCTGAAAATAGACACGAACAATGGACCTCTCATTCTTACACAAAACATCAAGAAAATGATTGCTAATCCAGAAGCCACTACCCCCTACAAAAAAGGCATCTATATAACGTCAAACATTTCTATAACATCATCGTTTGTCTGAATATTTTTTGGCCACTATAGCGAAATGTTATTATAGAGAACATATAATATAACATAACATGCAAATGAATAGTTCCAAAGGAATTAGACGTTAAAGTGAAATGTTATTATAACGAATAAATGTTATAACGTACCGCATAAAGTACTGCAAACAGCCTAAGGTTCCATCCTAATTTCCATTGGGTCCAATCTCTTTCAGTAGAAATGGCATAAACTCCAGCTTGAAGTGCTCCCATAATGGACATTAAGGCAGTGCTAGAAAAATGACAAGGGTACAACTCACTCATCTTGGCCTAAACATTGAACATTAGCAAATAAGTGAACAAAATAAGAGGAAATATCAATAGTACTATCACATGCCCTAGAATGGTCGGGTAATCAATGAAAGAACATGAAATCATTCTGTTTTAATAAAGGTACAAAATTTGACTTTAATTTATGTTTAGCGTTAAAAAAAAGTTGGGCTAAAAATGTCTTATTTCACATAAGACTAATAAGAGCATATTTGGACCTACATACATATATATTAAGGGCATATTTGATCCAACTTAATTTCTAACCATAGTTTTATAATAATTTGTGGAGTTGCACTTGTTAAACAATATAGTTAAAATGTGGTGAATTTTCTCATCAATTTAAGGTGTCATATATGATATAACCACATTATGAGCAACTTTTAAACAAGTTATAATGTATAATTTAAATTATAAATGCTAGGTGAAGACACAATAACTCTAATATCATAAATCTAAAAAATAATATTATATTGTGATTTGAAACATATTTTGGTGTCCTACTTTACATTTCATATTATGTATGCAAATTTGGGTTTAGTTAACCTATGATTAGCTAGTCAATGTAATGTTATTTACATTTTAATCATCAATACATATGAAATTCTATCAATGTGAAATCAAAAGTAATAACTACAATTTAACTAAAATTACTTCATAAATGCAATTTCATATGTTACTGCATAGTTATATTCAAAAACTAAATTGAATCAAATATGCCCTTAATAATTGGTATTCGATTAAATTTTATGTTAAAATAAAGTCATTTTTGGCCCAATTGTTTTGATGGTAGGGAAATATTTTTGGCCATATTAGTAATCTAATGGATTTTGGGTGGCAAAGAGCCGGCATCGAAGTGTTAAACCTTTCCATCGATGTGAGCTCATATTTTAAAAAAAATAAGGACAAGTAATTAGTTGAATATTACCTGAAAAATGAGAGATAATGCTGAGGAAAAGCAACTACAAATAGCCAAAATAGGACCCAAAATATGAGCATATGGTTTTTGGTTTTGCTGAGAGGTTGCCATGTGTTCTTTAAAGTCAAGTTTGATTGACCAAGTTTTAATTTCCAAGCCTTTGTAAAAAGTCAGAAGCATAGCCCCACCAATTCCAATTAATGTTCCCAACATTTTTGCTTGTCCTCCCCTTGTCTTCAAATTCAACTGCTCCAACCTAATCAAATAAGTCCAAATCACAGTGAGATAGTTGTGTCATTTTTTAAATATATCTATAAAAAGCAAAGTAGTTGCATTTCATATAGTCAAACTAGAAAATAAATCTTCCATTCTATATATCAGGTAAAATTTTAAAAAGTTGAAAAACGAAAAATATTACTTTTTTTAATTTACTACGGTAAATTTATTAGTGAGATAGTTGTGCATTATCCATTGATTAAGTACTTTTATATATAATAAATCATTCAAAAAATTTAAAAATTAAAATTAAAAATAAATGATGCACGGGAATAGCACATGACCCCTATCACTTATTCCAATTAATGTTTCCAACACTTTTGCTTGTGCCCTTGTCTTCAAATTCAACTTCTTCAACCTAATCAAATGTGTCCAAAATTACATGATCGGCGCATTTAGAATTTAAATTTTATAGGTTTAATATTTATGTTTCGATGAACTTCAAATTCAACTTGTCCAATCAAATAAGTCCAAATTACATGGTGAGCACATTCAAAGATAGCGTTGACCATAAATTTTTAAATATTTTTACAAAATTATTTTTAGATGTAGTTTCATCATTTGTTTGATCAAAAAAATTTGAAGAGAAATATTTGACTTTTCAAAAAATATATTTTTTATACTCATAAATTTTAAAAACTATTAAATATATTCATAAGTTTGTATTATCATTTTATAATAATAGTGTTCCGTGAAAATCCATTATAATGAACATATATAATTAATATGAATTTGAAAAACGAGAGAAAATAAAAGGAAAATACCATTGATTTGTATATGAAAAACTACTATTACAATTTATAATTGAAAGTGATCTCGGAGAACAAGCTCAGATAAAAATGGTTTAAAATATGCTTATAACAGTATAAATTTTGTATAACAAACTAGGGATGAAAATTAAACTATAAATTATGAGTGTTTTTATAAAATATAAAAAATTGGGATAATTTAAATTTTAAAAAATTCTCATATACTAGAATTTAGCCAAATTCTTGTTTTTTTAGAACTTGGGATGTTTGCCAAGTATGACAAATTACATGGCCAAACATTAATCGTCAAATTTTTCCCAAATATATTTGTGGTCAAATGGGTCCAAAATTTAAATTTTATAAGTTCAATATTTATGTTTTTACCGCTAAATTCATAGTACGCTTTGAAATTATAGATTCATAGTCTAAAATTTATCAACTTCTTACTAATTTTTCACCAAACTTTTATATTCAATATCAAAAAAATGGTGAGTTCAACTAAATCCACTTACGTCTACATTTACATAAGAGTTCATAACCGCACCGTCACATAAGTTTTAGGTTTCAAACTCAATTTCGTCATAGCTAATTATAATTAGTATAATAGTTTACCATATAAAATCGAATTGGAATAATTGTAACTCTGAAAACTTGATGAGTCAATCCACCTCGACATTGAATTTAATTACCTAAGTTTAGGGATCACAAATTAGTCGTACAACAACACTTATAAGAAGTTTTCTAAGAGAAAAAAAATATATTAAAAAAGTTATTATTTTCTTAAGAACGTAATGAGTGTTTCGTAAGTGAAAGAAGAGATTCTAGAAAAACACCCTAAATTAGTATTTGGAAATTTCTTATTTTTGCAAAACTTCTTCAAGCAATTTTTTTTTTAAAAAAAACTAATAAATAATTTGTTGGGTTTTTAAACTGTGTGAATGAAAAATGAAGAGTTGCGACTTTTATGAAGAGTTGTGATTTTAATGAAAAGTTACGACTTTTATGAAGAGTTGTGACTTTTAGGAAAGGTTGTGACCTTTCAGAAGGGTTGTGACATTTCCAATAAGGCACAATATGCATCTGTTCACACTACCCTTTGTTGTCTATAAATATAGGGATTTCCTCTCATTTTAAAACAATCAATTTTTTTTTACTTCTACTACTACTACTAAATCTACTAAATTTAAGTGTACTTTACTGTCGTGGAGTGGTTCGCTAACACCGTGATTTTAGGTACCGATACACTAGTCATGAGTAAGATCGTTCTATCTTGGGAGGATATATTTCATTAACCTCGAGTACTTGAGGGGAATAATTTCCTTAAGGGAACATTGTGCATTCAGTGGGCTCGATTTTCTTCTTTGAGAAAAATATTTTGTATATTGTTTCTTATCTGATTCTATTTTCTCTACTGGTTTTAATTTTCTAATTTTAAAAATACTCTTTAAACTTTGTTGTTTCTTATCAAGTTTTTCAAAGTTTTTGTTCTAAGTATCTTAGGAATACAGGATGAACAACATATTTTTCCTCTAGAAATACTTCCACTTTATCTAGTTTACTTATAAAGTCAACCAGGGCCGTCTCGACCACAAGGCCACTAAAGCAATCGCTTGGGGCCTCAATTTTTTTGGGACCCCCCATTTTCTCTCAAAGATGTGTGTATATATATATATATATATATATATATATA
>NW_006239227.1:309517-334363 GCF_000226075.1 Solanum tuberosum
GTTGAATATTCTTAAGTCTCTCAAACGTTCAAACATTCTACAATATGTAATATCTATTGTTGTGTGTTTATAAAAATCTCAAATTTGTTTTTGGTGTCTTATTAAAATTTCAAGCACTAAAACTAATCAACATTGTTTTAATATTATTTATTAACTTATCAAATTCATCGGTACACTATTTTAATATCATCATATTTTTAAAATTTTGAGTCATGTTTTATTATTCCAACTTTATATTATATAATTTTCATTGAAAATTTACATTATTTGCATTCTTACTTCATAATGTCTACATATATCCTGCTTCTCCAGACCTCATTTGTAGGATTACACTAGTATATTATAATTATCCAATTTATATTTATATCAACTAAAAAAATAGGACCTTTTTATAATGTTTGGCTTTAGGCCCCCAAACTTGTTGTGACGGCCCTGAAGTCAACATAAATTACTATTCTCACTACTAAAAAATCTTTAGTGGCTATTTCAATCGAATCGATGAGAAAAGAAAGATAATAATAATTTTATGAAAAATTAATAAAATTTCACACTATTTTAGTGAAAATTTATTTCCATGACGCATTTTTCAGTGAGTTAGGTCGATGGTATATTATAAGAAGTGGAGAAATCATGTTTTTCAAAGTAAAAAAAACATTTATTTCTATTAGTGCCTCCAAAACAACTTTTGAATATAGCCAAAAGTATACTTTGTGTAAATTAATATTAATATAGTAAAATTGGAAATATATACCTAAAGAATATGGCTATAATGAAAGTGATGCCAGGTATGAGATTAAGTGTAGCTGTAGCAAAAGTTGTTGAAGTTAGGACTAAACTTGCTGCAAACAAATTTTGTGGCATTGAACCCCTGCATATATAAATATATAAATATAAATATAAATATATATAATAAAATTAAAATAAATAAAAATAACTTAAATCAGAAATAAATGCATGGATTAATTAGCTAATGGCAGACATGTATTTAATTGAAAGCACTAGTACCAAAATGTGATTTACAAGAATCTAGTAAATTGCAGAGCTCATAATTAATGACATCCTTTCAAGATTTAAGAAATTTAAATTTATTTGAAAAAATTAACTTTTAATTTTAATATTTCTATTATCAAAATCTAATAGAGTAATAAAATAAAAACAAACAATTCATTAATCGGTTTATGTTCAGTCAAATAATGTCAGTCAAACACATAAAGTAGTCACATAAAGTAATATAAAGAACTCCTCCATTAATTACTATTTTGTTCATTAAGATAAGAATGTAATAAATATAGATTATGTGTACAAAATAAATATTAGAGGTTTGGAAATACTGCTATAAAGATTCTTTTATTTATTCATTTATTTTTACACTAAATAATATTTTTGAACTCTAGGATAAAATATTTTTAACCGTAAAGGGCTGGATCGTTTTGTTAATAATACTTTTAAGATTTTTTTTTATTTGTTGTAACTTTGTATATGTTTTTTTCCATAAAAGTGGATTTAATTTTTATAATAATTTAAAATATTAACTAAAACATAAATAAAATTAAAGGAATATTTAATACATAAAAATACTTTGAATTTAATATTATTTTATATAAAAATGTCATTTATTAAAGATAATAGACAAATCAGTAATGAATAGGATCCTAACTGGAAAAGTCAAGAATTATCATAAAAAGATTTAATTTTTTTTGTTTTCATTTAAAAATAGTCAAATTAATATATTTTGTAAATACATTTTACATAGCACATAGTTAATTGATTGAATGAATGAAGTAAAAATGGAACTTACCCGAAGAGTGCAGAAAGAAACGCAAGCAACATTACCATCCATGTCATTTTTGGCCTACTCTTCCTACATTTATCAAACATAACAACCATAAATCGTTCAAATTTTTCACTGAAAAATGTTCAAACGCTATTCAAATATTTTGATTAGATCGGTAAAATATAAAAATATAATAATGTTTTCACAAAGAAAAAATTTCACTATTTATGTGAGAATCTGTTTGTTATCATGTTCACAAAATCATATTCTATAACACGAATTTACCAGAAGTTTGCGATGGGAAAAACATGTATTTCTAGTAGTGAATCGAAAATTATAAATTGTTTGACTCTGAAAAACAGAAACGCGAAAAGTAGATTACCTATCAAAGTAGAGAGCTAAAGGAAGAACGGTAGCGGCAGCAAAGAGGAATCGATAAGCAATTAAAATCCTTAAACTCATTCCATCATTTGATGCTAATTTATACAATAAAGTCATTCCTGCATAACCTATTTGTATAAAAACCATCATTATAATTGGCTTTAAACCATGCACTTTGTCACAAATCTTCCCCATTATTTCAAGATTTGTAGTTTTTTGTTGAAAAAAAACTATATGTTATATATATATATATATATATATATAAGAAACAAGAAGACAAAGAGGTGTGCTTATTAGTTGGATTATTTTGGTTTGGAAAAAAATCATAAATAGGGGAGTTAATTGTTGAAAAGAAAATATGTGCCAGATTACAACAATCCACGTGTGGTCAAGTTGCTAGAGACGTCTAAAAGTATTTTTGCATGCAAATATTAACAAAGAAAAAAGAGATTAAAAGCTTTTAATGCATTAATTTTTACTGCACGTCACCGCTTACGCTTTTACTCTAATGACTAAGTTGTTCAGACTCTTCGAAAATGTTATTGTATTCATATCAGATTCCTTAAAAATACACTATAAGGATCCAACAAGCATCCATCGATATTTTTAAAGAATAAATTCGAGCAATGTAGACTATCTATGTAATTTGATTTCTTTGGAACTAATTAAAAGCCATTTTCTATATAAATCTCACAACTTCCCTCTTTGGTCCAACACCAAAATTATATTCTTTGTTACTCAATCATCCAAAAATATCGAATGCATAACGATTTGATGCAAGTAACATGACATTTTTAAAAAAAAATTAGCAACATAAGAAAAAAAGTAGTTAGAATATTACATCAATAGCTTTTTAAATATGCTAATAAATTTTGTTTTATACTTGAGTTATGATGTGTTTTATTTGTAAGCATCTGAATATGTGATTAAATAATTTTATAATATATTGATGAAGTATGTTTGAACATATTCAAGTGATCATTACCTAGTCAAGCTTAGGGGAAATATTGCACATGCGTTTTGTTTTTGTTTTGTTATGAGTTTGTAACTATTAAAATGGGTAAATTTTATTTATTTATCTTTGCAATAAACTATGAAATATTATCATATCAGACTAAGAATAATTATAACTATAGGGCACAAAAGAAATCCAACCACCTTCCAGGTAGGGTGGTAGTCTCTCATGCCTTCAATACAAAACAATTAGTTGTACATCAATATCAATTCCTTTCTTACATCCTATGTATTGTATTAATAAAATTTACATTTATTTGCTTTTTTTGTACAATTTTGATGGTTTATTTTTTGAAAAATTACGTAAGTTGATAAATATTACTAGTATATTATGTAATAAAGCTATTGTTTCATTTAATTATGAATTACTGTTACAAAATTTAATGAAATTTGTTATTAAAATCAGGTCTTACTAAAATTATTTGCATCCGGAATAAAAATATATCTCCCCTAATTTGTCTATCAAAATATACAAATTACAATTTATCTCTTCTCTCTCCATTCACTATTTTGCTCCTAAAATTTCTCAACAATTTCATGTTTCAATCATTTTTTTTATTTTGTGTTTTTATATGTTTATAGTTTTTAAATAGATTCATAAAATTTCATCTATTTCATCTTTTATCTTCAATTTATAGTTAATTCAATAGTTATTCACAAATAATAGATGTTCAAACTCTATCAAGAGAATCGCTCGAGGTATTCAATTATATGGAAAAAATATTGATGATCCTCCATCTTTTTCTTTAGGTCTAACACAAAATTTGGAAGATATTGCAGGGTTAATTGTAAAATCTAGAGTTGTTGATGAGATCAAATCAAATGAAAAAAGTATACCAAGCATAGAAACGACCCAATAAGAATGCAACAAATTATTAA
This sequence comes from Solanum tuberosum, assembly GCF_000226075.1. Classification (NCBI taxonomy): domain Eukaryota; kingdom Viridiplantae; phylum Streptophyta; class Magnoliopsida; order Solanales; family Solanaceae; genus Solanum; species Solanum tuberosum. The sequence goes on from NW_006239227.1 coordinate 313,566, forward strand.
TTGGGCAAAGATAAAAGGCATCAGAATAGTTGAGAGGGGAAACAAAGCTGATCTAGAAAAAGAGAAACGTAAAGGAAATTACTTCTAATAACAATGAGTCCAAAACAAATGATGATGTCGTTTCTTGTTCAATGGAACAAATGAAAATGAAGAATCCTAGGTATTTATATAAACCCAATTAGTATGTATTAATTTGTATATGTTTTTGTATAAATTATAAAAATATACTACTTAAGACTTTTATTAACAATATATACACATACTTTTATTTAATTACAAACGTAGTTTATAAATTACCTACATAGAAGATTAATTAATTTTTTATTTTAATTTAATTATTTAATTGCAATTTTCTTCTCTCCTCTTTTTGGGATTATGTCTCTTACTTATCTCCCCAATTAGAGTTCTTAATATAAACGTTTCTGTCTTTTCAAATATTGTTTTATTTTCTTCCTTTTTTATTCAATCAATGTAAAGTAAAAACTTTTTATGTTTCAAATAATTCACGTTTTTCTAAATTTTCATTGAGAGAAATTTCAATCATTGTCCTTCTCTCTTCTGTTCATATTCATCGGTAAATCACTTGCACCATTTTTTTTATTTCCGCTTAAGTTCATCATTCAAGATTATATTTTCATAGTTCGGTTAACATTTGAGGAGGAAGCCCAGAAAAAATTTTAGGCTTAACAAATCAATTATAGTTGTTGGTTGAAGATCCAATGACAATTGTTGATGAATCAATGTAGGTATATTGTATTTATTTAATAGTTTGGTACTATAAAATGTTTGGATTCTGATTATTGCTCTATTTTTTTTATAGTGATTGTGGTTTGAATACTTGTGCTTTCACAAAGTTTGTTTGTTGAGGAGATATGAATATTTCAACGACAATTTTTTATGCTGCAGATTTTCATTGGAGATATGAAGCATTACTTTAGATCTACGAAAAGAGGAAGATTGACACTGATACTGTTAGTGAAAGTGAATCAACTGAAAGTGGTGGTCAGTTGATTCAGAAAGGGAGGGATTGAAAAGAGCATGTTATGTTAAGAAAGAATTTTATAAAATATGGTTATTGAATTGTTGTTCTTTGTAAAATGTTATTATTACACTTTTGGATATCAGCTTAATTACTATTTTCAATCAGTTTTGGTGTTTATTTTGTGTTGAATTAACTCACAAATACTTTAATTGATATTTTCCATCAGATTTTGGTGCTTTTTTTTGTATTTCGATATGTTTTGGTTCTTAGTTGTTTGTGTATATATTGTCAAGTTTAATAGTTCATTAGATTTTGGTTCTTTTTTGTATTTCGATATGTTTTGGTTCTTAGTTGTTTGTGTATATATTGTCAAGTTTAATAGTTCATTGTGTGAGGTTAGTATATTATATCAACAATTCAGCCATTAATATACTACCGCTTACATTTTACACTAATATTACGAAGAATATTTCAGTTTGGTGCTTATATTGTGGTTAATTAACTGACAGATACATACAATTTTATTTATGTATATATTGTCAAAATATGTCATTGTGCTGTCAAAATATTTTGTTTAAGCTAATTAGTTGTTTACATATTCATCATGTGAGGTTGATATATAATAACAACAATTTAGGCATTATATATCACCAATTAATTTAAACATTAGTATCTATGTCACCAAGAAAATAACAATGTATTAAACCAATATACTATTACCAATGTTACAACAGTAAATACACCAATATTATGAACTGAGCCTTTGAACTAGCCAATCTATTTTAAATATTACATTAATATTACGTAAATCATACAAATAATAGTTTGCGCAACAACTTTTTCACAACAAAAAAAAATTATACAAACAAGGAAACACCAACGATCAATACACCAATAATATGAATTAGACCAATCAAACATTAACCAATATTGTTTAAACTGCAATTAACATTCATTAAAAACATCTATATTTCAACAAAAATCCAAAAGATTCAAATGTATACTTGTTTAAACAAAAAAACACCAATGTTAATTTTGAGCCGCAAATTTGGGGCAAATTTTTTTGTTATACCCCGATGTACCACATTTATTATGAGTGACTTTACACCTTTTGAATTTTCCTTCGTTGAATCTCTTCTTACGATCGTTATTTGATGGTCTGACTGGTTGTTTTCTTGCAATTGGTGGCAACATTATCTCTTCTATAACATGTGATGGAATATTCAAAGTGCTTTTGCAAGGCAATTGTTCAAATGAGATTGCTTAAGTATCTTGATAATTCTTATTACTATAATAGGTTGAACAGTAATCTTCACGATGTTGTTTCTAGTAGCAACTGCATGACTACAAGAAATCTCATCATGCTGAAATCTTCCACAACTACACATTCGAGTATTTAGACATACAGTAAATCTTTTTGCACCATTTATAACTCTACGAAGATATTATGTTGATGCGCATACCTTCATTTGAAACCATACTAAATTAGTAATTATAAAAATTTAACATTCTATATCAATTACACCAGAAAGTAGATATATAGAAACACCATAAAAGTTGACGTTTATATATTTCAATTACACAAGAAAATACACTATCTAATATACAAATACATGAACTCAAAACTAACACGTTAGTTGGTGTTTATACAACAAATCACATACACCATATAAATACCAATAGATGAACCACATAAATAACAAGTTAGTTTGTGTTTACATACATCACTTACACCAGAAAAATACACTATCAATTACACCAAATTACATCCACTGTCTATTACATCAGAAAAATAAACTATCAACCACACCAAATCACACACTATCTATTATACCAATATATGGACCAAAAATGAATACATTAGTTGGTGTTTACATACGTCAATTACACCAAAAATACACTATCTAATATATCAATAGATGAACCAAAAAAATAACACGTTATTTGGTTATTATATACAACATAAAATATATAAATACACCAGATCATAAACCAAAAATAATAACAAAATTTAGGTGTTAGATTAACAGTCTATATACACTATCAATTGCATCAAATCAGCTACAACAAATACAATATCAATTACACCTAATCATCTACTAAAAAAGTACTCATGAAATTTTGGCATTAATACACCAATTTCGTCAATACACCAACAACAAATATAATATCAATTTTACCAATTAATACACAAAAATAAAATCACGAATTTCATTTTATAATCAATTAATACCATCACAATACACCAAAACAAATACAAACAGATTATAACAACGTAACTTATGATATCAATACACAATCATATACAATTATAATTTGGGAATTGGGACCCGACTATAATTATTAACAAAGTAATTAAACCTTCTAATCAACCCAAATCCAATCACACAAATTGGTTTTGTTCAGTGACATAAAACACACCATCATATACAATATTAATAGGTTTAGATTGTAGACTAAAATCCATTCATGATTTATTACACATACCTGACGCGTCCCATCATTCGTTGTGTTGAATTAGAATCGAAACACTACTGGTATTCATAATTGTACAATCTTTCAAAATAGGGAGGTAGAGAGTTTTGTTTTGATTAAAAATCCTTTTTTTTTAATTTGAGAGAATTGTGTAACCAATTTGAGTAAATCATGGAATGTAAAAGATTGGGAGAAAATCAGGGAGGTTGAGAATATCGTGGCTCATTAATACCACGATTTCTGTTTTTTATTTATTGATTTTTTAATTAATACTATTTCCTATTTTTGAAAAAAAACTATTGCTATGTTGGTGAAAATTAAAACTATTGTTATGTAGTGGTAATTAATGTACTATATTTGTATAGTTCAGTTTTTTGCTCTTTTAAATTGTCTCATGGCACATTTTTTTTACAAAGGAAATAAAGTGTGCTTACATTCTCTACTTTTCGTATTCCACTTATGAGATTATACTTAATTTGTAATAGAAATGAGACTGTAAAAATAAAAATAATAATTTTTTTCTAACTTGTCAATACTTTAAGTTTTCGGCAACGGCGCCAAAAACTTGTTTCCTCTATACACACATGTAAGTGTATGTAGTCGCAAGTAATTAGTGATTGCTTTCACAATCAGATTTTTCAATCCCTCAAAGACTTGGCTGCTAACAAGCTATTCGTTTTCCTGATGTAATTATTCGAAATAGTGTTGTTAGATTTCAGAGATGTTAATTTTGTGATTATTCTACTAACTATTACTACCATTGAATTTGACAAATAGAGATTTAATTAAAGAAGATAATTATTGCAGGTGTTGTTCACGAAGAGTTTAAGACCTATGGCTATGACGTTTGTGTATTTTCATCTTTTCCAATTATTGTTGTTAAACATGATTAATATATTTACCGAATTGCTGAATCACAAGGTTGATAATATAATTATGGTCTTTCAAGCCGTATAGTCACCTATTCAAATTTGCTTCATGCCTACATTGTTGAGCGAAAATGTTGTAAACCTCTCTGAATACATTTGTATATCATCCTGTATTTGACTCAAGCAGGACAAACTAGGTATGTTTTCGCCCTAGCCGCTAATCCATCCTTGGATGAATCTTATCTCTCCAATCCACATTCTATTTATATATTTCGCGTATCTATTTCCAATAGCAATTATTCATTTACTTTATGGGTCCACGAAGCCAAAAATAGTTGAGTATGCTATTAAGAGAACAAAACATGTGTGCTAGAATCCACTAAACAGTTGTATTATTAGAAGAATATGTTCATACAATGGTCATAACCCTAGAATGAGGGATTTTAACTGTTCATTTTTTTATTATACATAAATGTCATGATCCAAAATCACAAGTCGTGATGGCACCTATGTTCCTAATGGATAGGTAAGCAAACCCAATAAATTTACCACTTAAAATTAATAAATAAAGTTGAAAGATAGGTGATAAGAAAATATCCTGAACACTAAGTCTTTCTTAAGTATAAAATGTGGAAAAACTAAATACCACCCAACATTTGGTGTCATAAGTACAAAAGCTTCTAAAACATGATGCAAGTCCGAAAATAAAATGATAAGTCTAGACGTAAGAAATATCTTGTTTGAATACTTGAACAATAGAATAAATAAAGTGATGGAGGGAAGTGTGGACTTATTGTTCAGTTTTTTGCCCTTTATATATTTCGTTTTTATTTTGTATTTATCTATACATATTTGTGTACATACAAAATTTCATTATTGTTGTTTGGTTATATATATATATTTTTATTTTTTATTTTTTTTTTATTTTGTATATTTTGTTTCTTGTATATAATTATCACTCACAATACCTTATACGAATTCATGGTATAACTTTCAACATTTATATACAACTGCTTATTTATCCATTTTAATAATTTATATACATATACAAGTAATTGTATATACTAATATGCTTATTTATAGAAATTTTGAAATAAACTATATATGTTAACAATGTTTTTTTATAAGTGAAGTTATTTTTGAATATGTTTATTTAGGGTGTTAGATTTCTACTCAAAGAAGCACTATGCAGTTTTATCTCTTAGCTATTTATGAAATATCCTCTTTATTTTTTTCCTTCACCTCCTTCTATATCTGTGATATTACCATTCACCTTCACCATTAAGCTCTGAGTTACTTTCAATTTATGCCCTTTCAAGACTATTAAAAAAATTGAATTTAGCGATGAACAATTTTTGTAGCTAAACAGTAAAATATGTCGCTAATCCTACTTGACGATGAATTAGCAACAAATTTTTGTTGGCTACGAGCAAAATAACGACAGACCAACAACAAAGTTCGAAGCTAATTTTAGTATTTTTTAGTAGCGTGTGATAGATCATTGTACCCCAAATGGTTGTGACTAGCTCCTTATAAAACTTCTTCCAACTCCTCCTTTTATACCATCTCAGTGTGTTTGATTACCAAGTTCAGCAGAGGGATACTTGACCACCTTTGTAGGACCTATTTTATCTTATTGATCCAATTATCATATTCCATAAACAGATGTTATAATATCTCCAGTTGATCAGCAACACATAGACCATACTTATCATCCTTAATTAGTAATCATATTCATTCTTTGTAGTGTTGCCTTAGTTAAGAGTCTACCCTTAAAAGCCAGTCACACAATGAATATGTGTCTAGCTAGGCATCATGATAAAGTTCCAAACCAAATTTGTCTCCTAAAATCTCAGTTGTCTACCAAGTACAGTAAAACCTCACTAAATTAATACAGATGGATCGTGAAATATTATTATTTTATAGAGTATTATTTAATTGATAAATTAATATTTATTAATTTAAAGTGTGTTTTGAAATTCAATGAAAGTTAATTTTGCTTACATCAAAATCATTGTATCTTACTAATTTATGTATCATATTTATTTAATTCATATAAAAAAAATTATTATACATAAGTACAATGAATACATAAAAATCATACATTTTTAGAGATCCAAAGCTTAGAAGAAATTGTGGATATCATCGAAAAAAACAATGTTGATGATAAAGTTGAAGATGATACAACTCTTTTGGAACCAGTTGCGCGTAAGGAAACACTTATCGCATCTAGAACTCTTCACAATTTTATGGTGCAGTTCAAAAAAACAACACCAAAACTTTTGGATGTAATAAGAAAAGTTAGAGATATTAAGCTTCAACTAGATTTAAATTTTAACAAAAAAATAAAACACAATAGAATCATATATCACTAAATTATCTTAGATATATTTGTGTTTTTGAAGAATTATTAATTTATAATATTAATAGGATCATATATATTTATATAGGGGCCTTTTAAAAATATATTATCTTATCGAAATTAGTAATTTCTTCCATTGGCCTAAGTTTGAACCGGAGGAAAATATTATTTTAGAGATTATTAATTTATCGAATATTAATTTAGTGAGGTTTTAGTGCATAGTAATTTTGTGAAACTAAATAAGCTTTCATTTCTTGTCAACCTATAAACTCCATTGGTGTACCAACTGCAATCCGTTAGTGGCATATGACTTCTACATACTATCTCTCTAAATTGATACAAGAAATAAATAATTATTCACATGTACTAAATTTTGTTTATTCAATAGTTTAATTTAGCTTTTGTTATTATTTCTTCTAATGTTCGATTGACACCAATTTTCATCTAGACACCTCACGTAAGCCTGGTCTATTTTAAGTACTCGTAGTAGGGTTAGGGAAGGAGCTACAGAGCTGACCACCCTTTGCAGAAAATCAGACGTAAATAGGCAAAATATTCTTTATTATTTGAATATATAGATAAATGAACACAACGAATGGTGTTGGTCTAGCGGTAATGTCGCTCAGCTGAGTGTTTAATGTCCCAAGTTCGATTCTTGCTTTAGAACACAATCTTTTTTTCCAAAAAAGAAAGAAGAAAGGAACAAAAATAGTTGCTCTATCTTTCTATTTCTAGCCTTGAATTAATAGTACTAAAAAATTACATTAAAGATATACTTAAAGGTCACTTTTATACTTTTGATTATTTCTAAATTATTTTTTAAAATAGTTAAGAATCTCAATAAAAGAAAAGGTAAATATAAAAAAAAAAGGTCTCAACAATTCTCTTGAACTACAAAAAATTCACGAAAAAACTCCTAACAATTCATTTGATATCAACCTAAGGGAGTCTATTCAATTAGAAGCTAAAAATGTTTTTCTTAGTTTTTCTCCGTTAGTTTTGATTTATACCATTGATAGTTTTATAATTTAAGTGTTTGTATGATTTAGTTAAATAATATCTAATTTAATTTTAAATTTGGATGCACCCACTCATTAGTAAAAAACATATTTTGTGCACCCACTTCGCTATAAAAAAAATTTCACTATTTTATAGTTTGAACACTCTTGACGAAATTTCTGGCTCCGCCACTGATTAGGGTCTTATCATTTTGACACTTTTTTCACCTCTATGTTGCCTCTCCCAAGAGATTTTTTTTCCTAGACTTTTTAATACATCTCCCTCAGGTGTCTCATCATCCAATTTGCTTCTTGTAACCTAACAAAGCAAAAGTAGTATTGAGCTTTAACTCTTTACATTGAGAAAAATTAGTCTCTAGTATATTATATGAGGGGAATATAAAGACTTTTAGTTACATACATTTACTATACCAAATTCATCTAGAGAGGAGATTTATTTCCTTTCTTTGAGTATTCAAATATTTGGTATTTCTACTATTTTCTACATGTTTAACACTTAGCTACTTAATTCCCTTGATTTTTCATATTGCTTTAATTTGGCAATAGATATTAGAAGTCATAAACTTTATGTTAAGTTATTCTAAAATTGGAAACTTTAATAAATATGGAGAAAGTGAAAATGACTATACCTCTACCAACTTGCAGATATATATACTCAACATACACTAGAACTATCAAAAGACATCATACCATTACTTTCTTGGTGCAATGAGGGCAGAAGTGAGTTTTCCATTGTGTTTTGCTTTTCTTCTATTCAAGGATTTAGTTGTGGTAAAGAGACCAAAATTAAGAAATTAAACAAAAAAAAAATTGAGAACAGTTTTACATCATCAAAAATCGAGTCACTACGCAAAAAAGGATCTTTAGTGGTAATTAATTAATGACAATAATTTAAAGCCGCTAAATATGTATCTTTAAAGACAATTAGCACTCTTAAACGTCCCTATGCCTATATCAATATTAAATCTAATGACAATTAACTAATGATGTTAAAGACTTTAGCATTCTTTATTATTGTATATATTTAATGTCGCTAAAAGCCACTACTAAAAAATGCTTGAAAAACGACGGCCAAAAGCAACGGACAACATTGTTATTTTGAACGAATTGAAAAAAAAGCAATGCAGTCACTTTTGTCACTTTGTGAAAAGCAACGGTCAACATCACTTTGGAACGACAGATTTCATCATTTATTATTTTACTTTTCAAAATCTTTCTTTTTGGTCTAAACGACGAATGGCGTCACTTTTTTTTAAGAAGCGACGGTCAAAAGGACCATGTCCGGGCAGGCAGTAGGCTCATTTAGTAGACAGCGAGCGAGCTGCAAGCACCTACTCCTACGACCTGTAAATAAATTGTTACATATTCATTCCAATCAATAAGCATATGCACACAATATAATAACAAACTTAATCAAACATCCATAAACACTAAAATCATAATATAAAAACATAAAAATCTTTTTAAAAAAATTGCTACAAGAAGTATAAAATGATCACTAAAGAGATGCTAAGAGGCGGAGGCTATGTATTCGGCTTTTTCATCACTCGAGGGTCCTCTTGAAGAACGAGACATACTAGGCCGACGAGCGAGGTTATACACTTATTCTTTGATTTTCTCAACGGTTTTGCTCATTCTTTCATTTTCAGCAACTCGTTGAACCTCGGACACTGCCAATGCACAAGTAAGTTACGCAATTTGTTGTGACATAGCAGCTATTTGAACACCATCAAGTATCTCGATTTGGCATGACGATCCAAAACCTTCTAATCCTAATTGGAGTCATCATACATCGTCCCGAGAGCTCATCCCGTAGATTCTGCTCTTATGTGTCCCCCTACCACTTTTTCCTTCCAAAATTGAGAGGCTTAGCTTGTTCAAGCGTGAGTTGGATCAAATCGCCCAGAAATTCTTGAATTTGGTCCATCTCAAGCAAGTGTCGTTCACACACTATGCATATTAAAAACAAAACTCAACATCAAAATATATATACATAATAAATGCACTATTTTTTATCCTAACATTTCATCATCTTGTCTAGCTGGCTTAAGTGCACCAAACAAGGTAGTACTAACACAGAGCTAATGCATGCGTTAATTTTGCTAATACACTCTACCAAACGCCCCCTTAGTTTAGAAGATACTCATATTAGAGCCACAAACTTTCTTGTCTTGTTTTTTAATTAAAGAAAACTGAAAAAACTTTCTCGTCTTTAATTAGTAGTACAGTAATATAGTTCCTACAGATGATGAAAAAAGTAAAAGTTGGTAAAAAAAAACACCTTCACTTGTTCATGGCGGAATTTTATGTATCTCATATTACTTCAAGGAGAACAGAAGCTGTATTTGTCTGCAAATACAACATATATCAGGATCATCCATATGGTAAAAAAATCTAAGATGAACAAGAATAGAGTGAGAGCTTATTTAATTTTAGCAAGTGCAGGGAAAAAATCTCAAGGATATTCCACCATTTGGTACCTCAAAGACCATGTCCTAAAATAAAAACAAAAAAACTTTGCCACAACTTCTCTATACTCATAAATCCTATCCACAAGCTACAAACGACATAAGATAAGAAGTTCATGCAAAATATATCTATATTTATAAACATCTGACCAACAATAACAGAATTGCAGCAAAAAGGAAGTAGGAAAAACCTTGGAGGAAATGGTAACATCGGCCTTTAGACGTTTTGGTGTACGAGATGTGAGGCTAGTGCTATGCTCTAGGCAAATTGGGCTTCTTTTGTGTTGCATCATATTTCCTTCTATTGCTTCAATTTGCAATAGAAACAAACATATTCCTTTTCTATCCAAATTCACCAAACAATACAAGCAGGGACTATTTTCTAGATTTTCCTCTCAGGCATGACCCAACTGAGCCCAAAATCTGAAACGAACATATTCCAAATTTCTATAGCAACTGAGCAGTGTAGTAGAGATGACTGCTGGTTTCTATACATTGTTTGCACAAGTAGCATCTGTTGACAATGTGCATTTTTCTTCTGTTGAGATTATCTTCAGTCAAAACATGCTTCGTATGGTGCTTTCCAACTGAAGCAAATCACCTTTGGTGGTAATTTTGTTTCCCAAATTAGTTTCCACGACCAGCTTTCCACCATCTCATTCTGTGCACAAAGGGTTGAGTAGCCTGCATTGACAGAGTATAAGCCATCAGCTTTGTTTCTTGCCAGTAAAGTTGCACGGACATACTGCCTGGCATGATGAAGATTTTTTCAGTAAGGAAATTAACTATGGCAAAACATGCTACAACACTATACTTGTGATTTATACAGTCTGTAAAAGTGACTGTTTGCAAATGTGACAAGCTTCCATTTCACATTATTGACTACCAAGATTCTTTAGTGGCTGACCAGGAAACATACCATTGTCACTTATAAGTTAAAGAAAGAATATGGAAGTACACCAAGAAAAACGAATGCAACACTAACAGAAAAAAAGTGAAAAAAACTGCACAAATCACAAGGTTTGAAAACTGCCCGTGAGGACAGGGAATGGAGGAAGTGGGAGCAGTAGGTTCCAAAGTCTTCTTCTATACTACAAATTTGATACACATTCAAACAAAAACCTGCCGTAAATCAAACTTAAAACTGCCCCATTTTTTCTAATGTCCTATCTTTCCATTAAAGTTAAAATCAAATTTACACTTCTTTTCTGCCACTTGGCTAAAATATTTCACACTGTCTAACCAAACAATGAAAAACATTTCCAAGGAAAATATTTTCAAGAAATCATTTTGAAAAAAAATTATATTCTGGAAATAACCTGTGTCATACCCCACACACCCTCGATCTCTTCTTTTAAAGCATATATTTTTCGAGGTAAATGCTAGCAACCTGTATTAATAAACCATGTTTAAGTTGCAACAAGGAGATAACATGGCATGGTATACAGAACAAAGTTAAGTGGAGAACAAATCAAGAAAATTAATGGAAGAAGAAACCACGACTTGAGTATGCAGTAGTAAGTATACTTGTATATTCATTGGAGAATAAGCTGAGAGCCTGAGACTTACCAGTGAGCCATGATGTGAAGCTAACTAACAAATCTTGCTTGAACTCTCAGATTTCTCTGACACACCTATTCATTGAGAGCTCTCCCTTGCTGAAACTTTCACAATTGGAGACGCATATATCATCCTTGCTGACTTGTTGAATTTTACTGGTACTGGAGCTTCCCCAACTTCAATGCGGAATCTTTTCAATCTAGTCATCCATGTGTGGTCTCCATTGAGAATTGATGAAGTATCCAATTTAATAAAAAGGCAGTTTGGAGCTTGACGCGGTAGTCTTTAGTAGCTCATTGTTCAAATTCTTCACCAAAGTAGTCTTTCCCACTCCTCCCATAATGATCCCCACCTGAAAGGATTAAAAAGGCCCAAAAAATAATTTATCCACAAGTGAAAATGTAACAATGGCTATATAAAGAAATTTAGCAAAACTAGAGAGAAGGAATTGGAAGCTTTAATCATTCACTCATAATCTCAACTTTTTCAGCTTAGCAAGTACCAAATCCTAATTATTTTAGGATTACTAGTCTTGGTTTAATTCCAACAATACCTCATCATCTTCTAATAGTTGTAGGATTTTGTTGAGATTCCTTGTTGCTGCTGACTGGCCTTCTATTGATGGTCCTGAGATGAACTCAACTTTTTTTCATCGGGTAATATTCTACCATCAAATTGGATTCAAAGCTTTCTCCAATATCTATAAGCTTACAAAGTTGATCTCACGGGTTTTGTGCTTGAGTGGAGACTTCCAAGTGAAGGCTGCAATTTGGACAGCATTTTTATGCAAGCTTCTTCGTCATTGCAATGCTTTCTTGAATAGACTCCCATTCATTCTCCAGCTTCTGAACATCCTTGAGCCACTTAAGGACATCCGGTTTTGGTTTATAGCCTTCTCTCTCAACTCCTTCCACCTTCTCCTTGATAGCATCTCCTTAAGACCTTGAGCCACTTCAAAACATCTGGTTTTGGTTTATAGCCTTCTCTCTCAGCTCCATCCACCTTCTCCTTGATAGCATCTCTGAACTTTGTTAGCTTCTCCATGTCCTTCCTATAATTTCAACATTTGATGAGAAACGGACTGTATTTTCAATCTTAGGATAGAAGCATTTAAACACAAACTTCCCCGCCTCAACAACAAAGTTAGATACAACAGAAAGAGTATGTCCATTGAATATATTACTCTTGAGGTAAATAAAGAAAAATGTTTTATGAGAATGCTAATGATGCTCTCAAAGATGATCAAATGAAGTTAAGCTGATTGTTTTTACTTTGTTTAAGGCACTACTTACAGAAAATAAATTATTCGATTTTAAATTGTTGTTGTGGAGCCTCTTCAATCTTGCTCATATGGGAGAAGAATGATTCCTTTTATTTTAAGAACTAGACAACCGTTATTTTCTACTATAATCTTAAAAATATTTGTTGATCCATTCACTTCTACCCAGGATATTGGATTCGACTCCTTGAATGGAGAAACTCCTGGAAGAAAACACTATGATATTGGAAAAATTACGCTAAAAAGAAGAATTATTTAACCAGTCATGAAGTTGCAAGATAAATACTTAGCACAATATCTCTATATTTTACTACTACATTTTCCTTCTTCATAAAGTAGAATTCCAGAAAAATCTTTAATAAGTTTTATATAGTTGTTGTGTAGCCTCTTCATTCTTTTGCATAGATGGGAGAAGAATGATTCCTTTTATATTAATAAGTACTTTGGACAACCTTTCTTTTCCCTACTATTTAACAACAAAGCAAACATATAGGAAAGAAAAGAAGGAAACAAATGTTGCCAGCAAGAGAGTATCAGCTGTTGCATTTCCTTTATTCTTGAGAAAAGAGTGCAGCAGAGACTTCTCTTATTTTTCTGCTGCGAAAATGCTTGTATTTTTTTCTCTTCTGTTTTGATTATTTCAAACCCTTACTTGACCCATTCTAAACTTTTTGAATAGAATTATGTCATTATGTTTTTCTTCTGTACAACACAAATTGTACTATCCTATAAGATTGATCTTAGTTTTGGTGCTAAGAATCTTAAAGGTTGAACCCATCAAACTTAAAGATTGAACCCATTTCTGACTTGAATTAATGCAAGGTAGCATAAAGTTATCCACAATAGATCACTCTCTGTTGTCACTGATTAAGTCCTTTTTAGTTTGTCACTGCCTCTAAGTTTATCTATCCAACTTTTGTTGTCAATTTCAACTCTTTCCGTATGTAAACTATTGATGGAAGAAGGCAGTGTGGTACCAGTTTCACTCAGATTCAGAACTATTAGGGATGGAAATGCAAAAATAAGTTCATGCGGAATTTTCACAAGAGGATAATTGTCTTGCAAAAGTAAAGAAGTTGTCTTTCGGCATTCCATGAAGCAATCAGGTAGATTATTAATTCTAAAACCTACAAAAGATATTCTCTTGAGAGAAGCAGACATTTTAATATGTGATATCTCAGCCAACTCAAATCCAACCTGAATAAGAGAATTGTGTGCATACCCAAAGGAATTAGCTATCCATGTACCCAACATCTTGAACTACGTCATGCATCTTCACAGAATCAAACTCATACATTTCAGGCAAGCAGGCATCTTTTAGACTCTCAATCATTGTGATTCCCGTATTGTAGGCTTCATGTGTTACGTTCACAAAGTAACCCATCTGCCCATCGGCAATGTGTATGAGATCATCTATTGGAATAGTCATCGGATATAAGGAGCAATACAAGAAACAACTTTGAATGTCACCTCTCTTTTTGACATATTTGTTATGAGGTTTGGACATTCCAAGTGATTCTAAAGAATCTTTCCACAACTCGACCCTCTTCTTCCCTCACAGATGCTCCAATAACAACAATTGCTAAAGGTATACCATTGCACTCTCTTGCAATTGCCTTTGCGAATGGTTGACTATGCTCCAAAGAGGCATTATCTTCTACTTTTTTGACAAACAGTTGCCAAGATTCATCCTCATTCATAGTGTACACCTTTGTTTCGGTGTATGTTTTCATTTGCCTACAAAGATCCAAAAACAAGAAGTTAATAATTACTTTGCTTCTTGCAAGATTTTCAAGTTGGGGTACACCTACATAATCCAAACTTATAGCTTACCAAGCATGATCCAGTATAAGAACTGAGCTCATTTCTTGCTTGAGTCTTTGATGAATTTTATTGGCAACGTCTTGTACTCTTTTGTTGACATCAACCTTTATGTCTATTCTATTGGCAATTTTTGTTTGAACCTTGTTTATGTCTATTGGCGGTTTGGGAACTGTAACCCATACCACAAGACCAAAAGACAGTTTAGAGCCTGACGCAATAGTCTTTATGAGTTCATTATTCAAATTCTTCACCAAAGTATTCTTTCCAACTCTTCCCATACCACATACACCAATGATGGAAACCTGAAAGTATTGAAATATCACAAAAAGTAACTTACCCACAAGTAAAAGATGCACAATGACTAGGTAAAAAGTTTGAACAAACTAGAAAATGAGCGAGGTATAGGCTTTTACTCATATTCTTTTGATCTTAATTCAAGCTTCACTTAACTTCGCTAATAAAAGATATAGTAGCACCCGTATTTATAATAATATTTCTACTTTGACTAAAAACCACTTTGTAAAACTAATTAGACATGAATTGATGAAATTAACAACTATCAAATCTAAAACAAACTAGGATTTTAGTAATCTTGGTTTAATTCCAAAGTTAATTTCTCAAAAGGCAAAAGGTCAAATCTACCATTGAACTAGGTAGAATGGTATAAATTTACCCTCCAATTATAGTTGGAGTCAAATGTGCCCTTGTTGTTATCCAACTGAGCTAGATAACCCCTTATTTTTCAAATGTTGGAAGCTTAACACCCAATGATGCCACGTCTACCACAATTAAGTCATATTTTTTTCAACGGAGCACAAATCTACATCTTTCACATAGCTCAAGGGAAAATTTGATCTTTCTCCTTGCTTTTAGTTTTTTTTCTCATTACTCTTTCACTCTCTACTACTATCCCCACCACTAATCACCCTTCCTTCCTGATTCTCTCATTTCCACCACAACCGCCACCACTGTCTTCCCTTCCTCTTCCCCTTCCCCCCTCCTCTATCTCTGTACCCCTACCTCCTCCTCTAACCCTTCATCACCTGATCCACCCTTCCATGCAACTTTTCACCAACACTCTCTCTTTCTTTGTCACACTTACCTCTTCTTATCACACGAGAACAAGCCTTATGGCCATGCCACAAGCTAGAACAACTTTCACAAATGAAATTTGGTATTCTCAGATAATAAGTTTAATTATCAAAAGATGCATTTTGACTGAGAGATCAAAGAGGCTGTCTGTCTCAGAAAGCTTCTCTATTTTGCCAAAATCATTTCTTTATTTAATACAATAAATCATGAAACACACACATCCTAACTCTTTACTAGATGACGAAAAAAAAGAAAAAGAACTAATTTTTGCTACAAAAGAAACACACATATCCTGATCCCTTCTTCTTCCCAAACAAACCCAGCAACCTAGATGGAAAATGCCTAAGCAATCGGAGAAACTTTTTTTTAAAAAAATGATATCAGAAAAGAAAAACCACCAACCGTCAGTTTTAAAATTTCAACTTTCCATGAAAGAAGATCAACATCAACAGCAACCGCAGCAGCCATGATTTCAAGCAAACCAGCAGCTTGCTCACAGAGTCACAGTGTTACAAGCTATGGTTAGCGTTCTCTAGGTAAAGCCGTCGTTTGGGCTCATTGGACCGGTTTTTGATACGATTGGGCTACAAGTTTTAGAGCTGGAAACTAAGCAAATAAAGTAAAATAATTATAAATACATATTCCTTTATATTCATACTCTATTAAATAATTTCAACTAATTTTGATTAACTATTACTAAATTACTATCCTATATTCAGAGGCGGAGCCAGGATTTCACGTCAGTGGGTTCTAAATTTTTAAAAAGAACAATGATCTTAACCTAAAGTAACAATCATCAAATTAACGAACAAATACAAGTTCACTAAAAACAAATAAGGAAAAAAATGAAAAGGGAGAGACAGAAGTACACACCAGAGGCCAGATGTTGGATAACATCAATTAGATCAACAATAAAAGTTAGAACCCTAACTTTTGGAGAGAAAAATTGAGTTAAACTTTTTGAATGTGAGTAGAAATCAATAGTCATATATTGTAGTTTCAGAGTACGATACAAATACTATTTTCCTTTTTTTTAAAAAAAAATTAATTACGACACAAATACTATTTCCTTACCGATATTCTATTTTTTTTATTTTTTTTATATAAACACACGTTTAGAAATTAATCCCAAAAAACGGTGTGCCTACCGAGATTCGAACCCACATTCCGCAGGGGGTGAACGATCTCATTGGGTGCAGAGTGATCACTGGGTCAAACGCTTCAGTGTGCTTATGGGTTTGCAAGAAATATATATATACATTGTACTTCATATTTTAATACAAATATAGGGTCTACGGAAAAGCCAGTGGGTTAAGTCGAACCCCCTTCCGCTACAGTAGCTCTGCCCCTGCCTATATTGTATTGATAATTAAGACTGATAATTTCACTTATATATATACTGATTTATAGTATTAATTAAACGAAATTATCAACCTTAATGATATCAATACAATGTATGATATTGATTTAGTATCAATTAAGCGAAAATTATCAGTCTTAATGAATGGAGGTATGGGCTGTAAATTATTTCTTTTAGAGAATGAGTATTTCTTGAATTAATTTGGATTGGAGTATGAACATGTAACTATTTTGAGTTTTATGGCCCATTTATTTAGTTTCTTCATTTTAGAATGTGATTTTTAAGTCTGACCTGGATAAATGAGGGTTAAGCGAGGTTGTGCTTATGTTTAGATTGGCTTATTACTTTTGATTTATAAGTCAAAAGTTATAAGTTAGCATTTTTAAATTATGATTTTTAATTTATTTTTATTATTAGTATTTTTAATTTTATATCAACATTTTACAAGTGCTGAAAAATTATTTTAACTTTAAAGCACTTAAAATAAATCAATTCGAAATTTTGTCAGTTCATGGGTTAAATAAAAAATAAATAGAAATTATATAAATAAAGTATTAAAAACAATAAGAGTAGTTCAAACTCTAAATTTATTTATAAATGGATAGAGTAATGTCAATCCTTTTTTTGTGATTATTGTGAAATTGGGACAAAGCTAAGTTAATATTTTTAATTAATTAATTGTATTGTTACTCATTAACTGTTTAATTTTCTTTAAAATAGCTATATTTGTTTTGAATGATATCAAGTATTAATATGTTAACAATGTCAATAGTTATTCAATTTTTAAAAAAAATTAGGTCCAAAAAAATTATTTTCTTATAGGGTTGTATCCAACATATTTTCATAAAATGATAGAGATTTCAAATTGAATTAAAAACAATCAAATTTGTTTCAAGACCATCAAATCAGTAAAAAGAATCATATACAACTTAAATTATTCTGAAACAACCAAATCAAAACGAAAATTCTCTACGTAATGCCCATTATTAACAAAAAAAATTGATAACTAATAATTAATAAATATCATGAGAATTATTTTATTTATGGATCCGAGACTTGGTTATTTAGTAGCAACAACATATAATATAATATTTTTTCGGACAACTAGCTTTTCATAAACCACCAAAATTGTTCTTTAAATTTCATAGCATGCTACATCCCAACACTGCTAAAACAGAATAACACAAAGTTAGTGTAAAAAATGAAACTATGAACTAGCATACGTATTTTAGGAGGAGCTTTCACACAGCTAGCAATTAGCATATATAATCTATCTAGCTATAGCTTTCCAAGATCAACTTTGTTTCTCAAATATCCTCTGATTTCTTTCATTCCATATCCCATTTGTGAGTTCTGCATACATCATCTATTCATCTTATAAATATTTATGCATAGATTAGCTCCTATTTCCACAAATACATCATATGTACCAAATTTCATTTATATATTATGGTTCGAGTGAGAATAACTTGCCAATTGATAAATCAATTTGTCAATCTCAGCCTTGACAAATAAGTCATCCACAATTTTTATGTCGTCGATTTGAGAATGAAGGAAAAAATTTATAGTTACTCCAGATGATGAGGAGCCACGAAATATAAATGAAACTCTTACATGCCCAGCAAAAAATGATAATTTTAAACAATAAAAGAAGAGATTGAGTCAATGAAATTTAACCAAGTATGCAAATTGGTTGATCTACCTATAGACCGAAAAGCTATTAGAAATAAGTGGATTCTTAAAATCAAGTGTAAGACAGATAGTTGTATCGAGAGTTTCAAAGCTCTCCTGGTAGCTAAGAGTTACACACAATAGGAAGGAATTGATTATGAATAAACTTTTTCACCAGTTGTACATTTTACTTCAATAAGAGTAATTTTATCTATAGTGGCTAAGTTGGATCTTGAATTGTATCAAATGAATGTGAAAATTGCATTCCTCAATGGAGACTAGAAAAAGAAATCTATATGGAATACCCTGTAGGTTTTGTTAATAAAGGCGAAAAAATAAGGTATATCAACTTCAAAGGTCGATTTGCGGCCTTAAACAGACGATGGTATTTACTTTTTCATAATGCGATCAAATTTTATGATTTTTTTATGATTCATGAAGATCATTGTGTATACATCAAAAGATTCAAAGATAAGTTTGTGATCTTATCATTATATGTAGACGATATACTAATAGTTGTAAGTGACATTAATTTTGTAAAAGAAACAAAATAGTGGTTATCATCTACTTTTGAGATGGGGTGAAGCAACATACATTCTTGGAGTTAAGATTTTCAGAGATTGTTATTTCTTATACAAGAATCTTACATTATGAAAATTCTTGAACGCTTCAATATGCAAACCCATAGTATCTAAAAGTGAAGTTTGAATCGAACGATATGCCCTCAGACTTCACATAAGAAGGAACAAATGAGAAAAACTTCTTACGCCAATGTAGTCGGAAGTTTTATGTATGCTATGAAGTGTACTAGATCGGATATTTGTTATGCTTTTGGGTTAGTTAGTATATATCTATTCAATCTAGGACTGCAACAGTACTGAAAAATCAACTATTGAGGTATCTCAAAGGCACAATCAACTATTCTTCATGTTATCAAGGAAATAATCTGCTACTCAAAGGCTATACAAATACTGATTGGGGAGGAGATCTAAATGAGAGAAAATTCACCTTTGGATATGCATTCTTACTTATGATGGTGCCATATTATGGAATAACAAGAAATAGTCATGTATAGCCTTATCTACAATAAATGCTGACTTAAACATTTTCTAGTTCACTTGGGTGTGAATAACAATGTTGTTGAACCTGTCATAATCAATTGTGATAGTCAAACTGCAATAGCCTATCCAAAGTACCATGGAAAGGTGAATCATATTGAAATAAAAATATAGTTTTGTAATAGACATGGTAGAGTTTTTGGCTAAAATCATCCCTCAACTATGACTCAAATCTAATGTACATCCTTATATTATCTAAGTGGGCAAAAAACATCCTTATACTATCCAAAAAATAACAAGAATCATCCTTCAATCCATTTTTGTTAAGAAACTGATTGAACTAATAAAAATATATATTTTTTAATTTGGTCATGTCTTAGCCACGACGAGAAGATCAATGTTACCTAAAAAGAATAAGGATATGAATAGAAAATTAATATTTTATTCTCATAATTTAAATTTTGTGTGTTGTTAGTTTATATGTTTTTTGCATCATCAAGTAATTGTCTTGCAACAATACATAAGTTTTTGAAATATTTATATAGTAGGTTCCGATGGTTAGAAAGACTATGCAAAAAAAATCATTTTAAAAATATTATGTGCAACTATTTAGAGATTCTCTTTAATAAAAAATATATATAGTACGTATATACAATGCAATTCACATTTTATACAATATATAAAAATACTGGAAATTTAGTGAAATTATGTAGGCGTTTTGTTGTGAAAATTAAATAATAATTACTTTATTTGAAATTTTTGAAGTTGGAGTTGTATTT
>NW_006239227.1:334905-347042 GCF_000226075.1 Solanum tuberosum
TATATACAATGCAATTCACATTTTATACAATATATAAAAATACTGGAAATTTAGTGAAATTATGTAGGCGTTTTGTTGTGAAAATTAAATAATAATTACTTTATTTGAAAATTTTGAAGTTGGAGTTGTATTTTTACAAAGAATATTTAGAATTTGAATATATTTTGTCTGAATATGATTTAAACCCTCAATTTCTAAAAATTAAAAAAATCACCCAACTTGACTAGCTTAATCATGTGTACATATATTCATTCGACTTGACATATTTTTTGTTGGTGGCGTGAGTTTCTTAAAAAAATAGACAGAAGGATGAATCTTGCAACTTTTTGAATAGTGCAAGGATGTTTTTTGTTCAGTTATATAACACAAGGATGTACTTTAAGTTTAGGTTATACTTCAGGGATGATTTTAGTCAAAAACTCAGACATGTTAGTACAAAAGGAAGTGAACATGAAATATATATATATCTATGTATCAAATGATAGTAGATCCCTTAACAAAATTCATAGCATGTGATGCTTACGAGAGACATGTGAAGTTATTGGATTTACATAGATGCTGATGTATTTATATTTTATTTTTCCAAGCATGTTTATGTAAATTCACGTTATTGAAGTTAATGTTGGTTTATGCATATTTCTCCATTTTTGTTGGTTCATATGCATATATCTTTTTTTTTATGTATTGTACATAAAATTTTGAGATATAAAATATGTCAAACAGACAAAAAAATTGGCTTATTCGCACAGGCAATCGTCTTATTGTCTAAGTGACAAGTGGAGATAAGACAATTATAAACTAATCATTGTCAGAAGTAGTGATAATAGAGAGCTGAAAGTTTATAATCAAAATGTCGTTTGTTAGTTTGTGCTCAATCATTTGTGATTAAAATGAGTTAATATGTTTCTAATGCAGATGTGAGTTCTAAAGAATAAAATGATAAGTAGATTTGTGAACTCAAAGTTAGACATATGCACATTATTTAACTAATAAAAGACATACGCTATTGTGATACATGTTTCATACCATATATGCATATAGTCATCCATATGGGCGATACAAGTTTAGTCTCTACTTGCTATCATGTGAAGCCTTGAAAGTTATATGTAATTTTCATGTTGTACCCTCATGCCTTTATTTAATTTCTTGAGATCCAGTTTGGTGTTTGCTATCTTAGAGATTCATTGGATATTATCACATAATTGTGTTCATTGAAGTCCTTTATGTTTGCCTATGAGACAAGTACATAATAATGAACTCAAAAATAAGAAAAAGAGATAATGAGAAATGCGAATGTGATAAATGATCTAGGGTACTACATAAATCTACTCTAAGTTTCATTGATCGAGATGTTATTCCTAACGGATGTATAGCAACGAAGATTTCGAAGTATAAACTAATTACACGGTCTAGTTGTTAATTAGTATGAAGCTACAAAATAGGAATGAGAGTTGACCCACTATGTGTGAGTGGGAGATGAAGGAAATTGGATCAGGTCACCCATATGGGTCAACCCGAATCCATATTAATAAATAAATAATATATAATTGTTATATATTATATTTATTAATAAAAGGAAAGAGACACAACTATTTGAAAATTTGTGTCCCTCTAAGATTATAAAAGGTTTCTCTGAGAGAAATAACGTATCTTTCTCAAAACAGGAGAAAGAAAAGGCGTGTCCTCCTCCTTCTTCTTCTTCTTTCTTCTCCAATTCCAGTAAAGTTTGTGTGAATATTCCTTGAAGATTTCTTTTTCGAAAAGTGTTGAAACGAACCCATAACAAGGTACGATTTTAGACTATGGCTATTTCGGTGTAGTTTATGTTTATGTACATGTGATTGCACTAATTGGCTAGTGAAACAATATTCAATCATCCTGTAAATTAAGTGTTTGATTAGATTTTTAACTGTCAATCACATCTCACCTCAATTCGAAGGTGTGATAGATAGGACATCTCTAAAGATCATGTTATCAATATTGTAATCCATTGATGGTAATTCTATTCAACACTTGAAAGTACATTTTTTTTAAGTTCACCAAAGGAATTTAAGTCGAAAAAGGGACCAAGAAGCTAGATATAGTTGATTTTAGTTAATCATTTGATTTCGAAATAAGGTTGAGGAATCATCTCTTTGGATTGCGACTATTTGATTAATTTCCATGACAATTATGTGAAATTTCAAGAATAATTATCTTTTAGAGAGACAAATGGAATCTAAATTAAGAGGAATATCTAAGTCACAATTATAATATAATCACATGATACTTCTAATGATGAATGCATGAGACATAAGCCACATATGAGATTTCACATTCACAAATGTTATAAAGTCGAGCCAAAACATCTAAGAGTGTGATTTAGTGGTCATTTAGTAGGACTTTCTAGTCTTTAGCTGCGATAATTGTCAGTTTGTCACCACAAAAAAGTGGAATTTCTTGTAGTGGTAATAAGGTCGAGCCCCCAAGAATAATGGTGTGTGGCTGTCAAAATAAAATAAAAAAATATTGTGCTATTTGGGGTTCGAACCCAAAACTCCTTCATTCAAATGGACATCCATTATTACTGTACCAAAGGCATAACTTTTATCGAGGGTGTCCAACTTTAAATATATATCCTTTAAATTTAGAATTTGATAAATATATATATATATAACGTAACTTTCTGACACCCTGGTGTGTCTGTGGCTACGCCACTGGTCGAGCCAAACATAAAGAGTACTGTGATTTAGTGATCAATGTATTAGCTTATAGCTAGGTTGAGACTCACGAGATCTCATATTCAAATTCCAATAAAGATATAAAAAAAGTATTAGATATTTTTTTCACATCATGTAAATTAATAACAAAAGATTAGCAATGTTAATACATTTCAGTTCGCGTCTATAACTTGCTGTCTTGATTATATTTGTGACTGGTCATCATTTGGCCCTTCCTATCCTAAAAACCAAGAAAATATTACTCTCTCTATTTCAAAAAGAATAATCTACTTTCTATTTTAGTCTGTTTAAAAAAAAATGACATCTTTCCTTTTTTGGTAACATTTTAATTTCAGTTTTCCACGTAACATGTTTAA
The DNA here is from genome assembly GCF_000226075.1 of Solanum tuberosum. NCBI lineage: Eukaryota > Viridiplantae > Streptophyta > Magnoliopsida > Solanales > Solanaceae > Solanum > Solanum tuberosum. The sequence continues at coordinate 337,982 of NW_006239227.1, forward strand.
GACCACAAGATTAAAAGATAATTTTGTACATTTGGCATAACTTTAATTTAGGACCACAAGATTCATAAGTCTTCTGTATTTTTTTAAACTCTGTGTCAAATCAAACTAGATCACTCTTTTTTAAACGGAGGAACTAATAGAAAACGAAATACAAAATAAGTTTTAATACTTTAATTATCTAATAAGTAAGAATACATGTGATATTCATATACATATGCTTCGATAATCTCATCTCACCTTTCGTTGTCATTCTAGAGATCAATTGTACCTTACTCAGGCACATAAAAAGAAAACAATAAAAAAGTATTACTGAAAATTTAATTAGGAATTCTCTCATTTTATCAAAAAGATACATGTATTGTCAAGCTATGTTGTGTATTTTCTTGAATAATTGAATAATGCTTTCATGATATACAAATAGTTTTAGGGGTACGTGTGGACATCGAAATTTTATAGGACTTTACAAAATGAGTTATGTTTCAGTTAGGGTTATTGGAGGCTACTTTACCCTAAATCTTAGCTAATGCCTAAATAAAAGGTAATATATTTCCTTGAAAAGACATCTTGAAAATTCCATAAATTCATGGGATAATCATAAAGAGATCAAGATTTGGCTTCCTAAGTTGGAGAAATACGTCACTAGCGACCCTCGAATTATGGAGAAAATTCAGAGAGAAGAATGTAGGAACAAACAAAATTGTACCCATACTGTTTTATTAATAATATTCTTATTTTTTCAGATTTTATGTATAGTTAATTTATATTCCATATATTTAAAATTTATTGCAAACAATACCCAAAATCCTTATCTTTGTAAATTAAATTATTCAAAAGATATGTGTTCCTCGATTTCTATGCAAGTTTTTTCTAATCCATCAACTTACCAGTAGTGGAGAACTCAATATTTTAAAGTCATGTGCCCACCATGACAAATTAACATATGTATATGGTCATTATTTTAAGCTTATTAGTTTTGCCCTTTTTTTAGAAAACTAAGCAATTACCCCATAGAAGTAAAATAATTGTAAATAAATATCCCTTTATATTCATATCCCACTAAATAATTATACTATATATCCTCAACTAATTTTATTTAACTGATACTAAATCAGTATCATATACTGTATTGGTATCATTATGATTGATAATTTCGCTTAACTGATACTAAATCAATATACACACACACTCTCTCTTATAGTATCATTGACTAATGAGTAATTTATGAATAAGAAACCTTACTGATACCACAACAATATACATATACTCTTATAATATCATTGACTAATGAGTAATTTCTGAACAAGAAACCTTAATGATACCACAACAATATACATATATTAATCTTTCAATGATACTATAAGTGTATATATATATATATATATATATATATACACTTATAGTATCATTGAAAGATTAACTAATGAGTAATTCTGAACAAGAAACCTTAGTGATACCATAATCATTGACTAATGAGTAATTTCTGAACAAGAAAATTTAATGATTCCACAATAATATACATATACTCTTATAGTATCATTGACTAATGAATAATTCTGAACAAGAAAAAACTTAATGATACCACAACAATATTTTTATACTCTTACAATATCATTGACTAATGAGTAATTTCTGGGAAAGAAACCTTAATGATACCAATACAATATATATATATATATATATATATATATATACTGATTTACTCTTAGTCAAGCAAAATTATCAGCCTTAATGATATCAATATAGTATATAATACTGATTTAGTATCAGTTAAGCGAAAATTATCAGTCTTAATGAATGGGGGTATGGGTTGTAATTGAGAGAATGAGTGTTTCTTGAATTACTTTGGATTGATGTATGAACATGTAATTATTTTGATTTTTTATGACTCATTTATGTAGTTTCCCTTTTTTTAGGGAAAATTACGCGGATAAACAAATATATACAAGTTAATTAGTTAACATAACTACATTTTGCCTTATTATAATTCACGAACTACTTTTAGCTATAATTACGGGACTCCATTTTTTAATTTCGTATAATTCACACGTTTGTATAATTCATAATTTGTATAACTGTTTAAAGTTCAGATGTTTGTGCTTGTATAAATTCGTTATTTTGAGTTTATAAAAAAATAGTTATATTATACAAACGTACCCGTGAATTATACAAACCCATGAATTATACCAACAAAACAACTTAAACTGTAGCTACAACCCGTAAATATGCAAACTATAGTTATGAACATAATTAAATTTATTATAGTGTCTATTTGCGGAAGTTTCCCCTTTTTAAGCCACTAGGAACTATTGCATTGAAGAAAGTTTTTTTAAAAAAAGCCAATGTTGAAAGTGAAATGAAAAGTCACAACTTATTAGGAGTGTTGACACCCAATTTTGGCCCTTCACAATATAAATTAATCATTGAGCTTCTTCAATTTCAAGCGATTTAAAATAATTAGTTTTAGAAATTTACAAAATAAATAATAATAATAATAATAATAATAGTTTGCAGGTTATTTTTAAATGTTTTGTCGCCTTTTTATAATTTTTGAATAATATACATGTTTACATAATTAAGTATATAGTTGGAATATTTTATGAATATTTGAAAATCGTCTCCAAAAGATTTTATTTCTTACTTAAATATTTTAACTTAATCCATGAGTTAATATATAAGTTAGGTTTATATTTTGAGTTAATTAGTTTGTAATAAAATTATTATTATATTTCGTTAAGATTAAGAAGCTCGTTAATTAATTAAATTAATTCATTCTATTTTAATTTTAGTTGAATTCGCTCAATTTGGCTACTTTTCAAATTTTAATGGGCTACAATTACAATACATTTGGCCAATTCCAAAACTCCAAACTTCAATCTTCAGCTCACCTTTCAACCAAATTGGGCCGATTTCATTGACCCAATTAACAACCCATACATTCTTTTTAGTATAAATTATAGGAATCACATATTTTATAAGTACTAAATAACATCCTATCCCTTCTAGTTTTTTATTTACAAAAAATCCCTTAAAAATGATGTTTGTGGGATACATAGCGTTGTGCACGGGTACATTAGGTTTGATACACATCCAACAATACAATACATACAGCCATAATACATACCAAACCGACCCTACCCGCCCCTGCGTCTTCTTCTCCTTTCACGAAACCAAACCGACTTCACGCCAAGAATCCCGGAAATCCAGCGCCCAGTCGCATCAATCCGGCAAATCCGGAGAAAAGTTGTCGTCCTCCTCGCTTGCAGCGTCCAACTACCCTCACGTCCCCTTTTCAGGGATTTCTGAATCTCTCCACGGTTGCTTCGAAAAGAGCAATTCAAAATTCAAATTACAATTGTTTCCCACTAATTTCCGTCTATATATTCATCTCTTTGGGTCACAAGAAGAAGGAGGAGAGAAAAAAATATTAAGAGTTAGCTAAGTATTGAGACAAGAAAAATATCTAAACCAAATTGTTTTAAAGTTGTTCGGATCAGTCTCGCTCGTGTTTTTTTTGTCTCGTTCATTCGAGTTTCTTGGAGTTGTGTTTCGGTGGAAGATTCGCTGTCCTCCTCAACTCGTTTGCCCTAGTCTCGCTGCTCCGAAGAAGGTAACATCCTTTTCTTTTCGAATGATGTATATTCCATGATGGGTTCTTCCTCAATAGTCATTCTCTGTGAGATTTTTGTTTCTTTTGTGATAGTTGTGTCCCTTAGTATGGTCTAATTATGAGTTTGAATATCATTATCTCTCTAAATAAATAAATTGATGTGATCGGTTTAGTGTCGTTGCTTTACTTATTGATCAATTTGAATGCTTCCTATACTCTCGATTCGGAGGTCATCACCTCGATTTTATATAGCAACCCGAATTGACATTTTGTTCTCTCTTGAGGAAATTCAATGCCTTATGTTCGTTAGTTGAGATCATTTTATAGCTTGTGCTTATTAAATTTCTCAAGTGTTTGGTGATTAAAAGCTATCGGGGCTCTTATCCCCTTCTAGTTTGTACATTGTTTTGCTATGGATGAAAATAATAATAATAATAATAATAACCGATTTTAAGCCTAGATTTAGTAAATCAACTTGGTTACGTTTAATGTTTTAATCTTTAGTTGATGACCCATCTGCGCCATTATTATTTTTTAAACTTATATCAAACGGATATTGACATTAATTTAAACTATTAGTTGGTTGCTCTACTACTTTGATCCTACCTTGTTAATGTCTTAGCTTGAATTCATTCTTGGTTAGGCATATGATTTCTTCAGTCGGCTATCTGTTTAAAAGATTAATGATGGAATTTGTCTCATTCAAAATTAGCTATGGTTTCATTTTGTTTAAAATTTGGAAGAATTCCCAGCTGTCTTCAACTTTTAGCACTAGTATGTTTGCCTCCCTTAACCTTGAATTGTTAATCATTCATCGCAGAGATTTATTTGTATGAGGTACTTTCTTTGCTTTGTTATTTTTTAACTAGATGCAATTCGGTAATGTCAAAATAAAATTTGACAAATCTTGGTTTAGTTTTTTTTTTATTTAAAGTTCCCAGGGAATATTTAATGGGATAAGATCTTTCAAATATTTTCAAATCTTTTTTGTCGCAACTTGAGTGATGAATATTTTCAGTTGTTGAAGGTCTTCGTTTTGCATGTTGTTAATTTGATTTCGAACCTGTTCTCTTATGATAACGCATCACCCTGCTTCGTTTAGATTTCATGTCTTTAGACCATATGCTTTTTTTTTTCTTTTCTTCAAAGTGAAAAAAAATGTGCAAGTTTCAAGTCATTGGTTGTTAGGATCTTCATGACTTTGATTTGGAATTTTTAAGAAAAAGGGTTGCTGGTTAACTATTGTTACAAAAATGTGAGTTAATTTTAATCAAATGCTAAATCTTGTTTCCTCCAATTATTTGGGTATGTAGTAATGTTCTGTTTGTGTGTCTCCCATTGTTCTATTAATTTGAATGTTCACCAGTAGCTCAATATGGTTATGAATTTTTATTTTATTTTTTTACTTTGAGAAATTCATCAATTACCCTTTGCATTTTTTTTAAATTTATTATTAATTTCTTTTGTTTCTTTTATTGCATGAACTCCTCAACGAGTCCAATCGGCTCCATTTATGCTTTGCATCATCTCGTTGGGCCAAAGGCCTAATATTATCGAGTCGATCTCATTATTCCAATAATTAAATATTGACTCACAAGGCGGGATATTGAATTCTCAAAGTCCCACAAGCCTAAAAAGGGGTTGTATACAAGATGTATACAACTGTATACACTTATTATGCAGCGATATACAGGTTGAAAAATGTGAAAATACGGAGATAAGATAAAATACAGGTGCTCGGAAGCAGGAGATACATGGAAAGAGCCTATACCCACGCCGATATACACTCGTATACAACAATTGTATACCAAAAACGGGATTGAGCCAAAAGCCCAAATCAGCAAAAGTTTGGCCCAAAAAAGGGCCCAAATTCAATTTTCTCCTTTACCTTTAAATTATTTAATTGTCTTTTGTTTTGTTTTGTTTTCTTATCATTAACTCTAACTTTATAATTTTTAATTAACTTAATTAGATTCCCCAAAAGATGAGTTATTTTTTATTTTTTATTTTTTATTTTTTTGTGCCGGTTTAATTTTAATACACTCTATGTTTTTTGTGTTCATTAATCGAGTATATTGGTCACAATTTTATATCTTCAATTAAGTTAAACCTTCGGTTCTTAAAAGAGACGTTTTTTTTAGTACTTTTTACTTAATCACTTTTTATTCATTTTAAAATTGTTTTAAGTTAAAGTATTTTTCTCAAATAAACTTTAAAATGTTAGTCAAAACCTTTTCAATTAATAGACAATATATATATATATATATATAAATACTTACTTAGTCATTTTCTCAAAAATGTTAGTCAATTAATTTAAGATGATTTTCATACTTTAATTTATTAAATTGGTTTAAATTATTATTCAAAATGAATTAAATAAATTCTAATTAATCTAGTTCTATTAATATTCTAATCACTTGTTTTCAAGTCAAATGTTCCATTTTGGATCCCTTTCTCTTAAAAAACTAAAATGAAATAAAATGTGTCATTTATTTAATTTTTTTTTAAATAAATCAAATATTATAAATTATTATTTTTGTGTTAAATCATTTTCCCAAAGAAATAGTCAAATATATTTTAGTCAAATCGCAGGTCAACCGCATGTTAGCGGACACTTCGAATGCTTAAACCCTTCTCGAAGTGTAAATTGAACCCCGAACCCTCTTTGATATTTTCAAATGATTTTTTCTGTTTATATCTTTGAAAATTATAAGTTTTCTTGATTTCTTTAAAAAAATTAAGTGGCGACTCTTTCTAAGTATTTTTCCCAAATTGTTTCATACTTAGAAAATTACAAAAAAAAAGTGATTTTTCTTAGGTTAGGAAAATTACGGCACAACCAGGAGGATTTTAATTTGTGTGATATACACGTTTGAATTGGTAATAAGACCTTTTTTTAGAATTTCTTTTGAATGAACACTAATTGCAAAATATGAGAACTTTTATTAAATCTATCTATTTCATAATAAAGAAAAAGTTTGTGCAACTTGCCAAGTTGACACGGATTACAAAGAGAGTCTATTCTATAACAACAAGATGGATATTTATGAATATTTATTTGTTACGTATATACTAAAGGCATCAAATATATTGTATGAATAACTAGTTTACAACATATAGTACATTTTATTATATATAAATATATTGTGTATACATTTATATTACAACACAAAATATATTTATGTGGACATCCATTTTACAATCACCAAACATTTTGTTGTTAATCAAACTATGTACAACCCTATTTGCAAGTATCAACCCAACCCCCTAATCATTTTGAGCACTATTGCAGACAATCAAAATGCTCATAAACACGTACGCTATTAAAAATAATGTTCCCTTTGTTTCAATTTATGTGTCACATTTTGAATTTGATATTTAAATAAGTCTATTTTTTATTATAAATTGCTCATATATCTTTTAAATATTTTGAATTGTCAATTATTGTGACTTATAGTACTTTTTAGTTTACAAATATATAAATTTCATTTTTAAAAAATTGAAGATTCCATGAGCAAATTCTATGTCAAACTTAAACGGTTTGACTCTAGAAAAATGAAATGTGTCACATAAATTATGACAACGGAGTAATGAAATTTCATGATTTCAAGAAAATATCACTTGCAAGGCAAGAACGAGTGTTGAGTCAAATGATTCATCATCAGCAGGATGAAAAACACTTCTTCTTCATGCACACGTAACACCTACTTAATATTCTTTTTAGCCTAAACAAAATATTCCTATTAATTCTTTTTAACTAAAATACCTAATTAGCAAGATATAATTAACAACATATAGTCATATAGAAATCATTAAGTACTCGATAATTATGTCTCAGTGTTTTCGTCTGTAATGAATTAAATATTGTACTTCATTTTCAATTCGTTTGCTGGTAAACACAAGACACTACAAGAAAATACGAAATTGACGATGAAAAATATTTCATAACTAAACAATAAAAGCTTCATGTTAATTCCATTTAGCTATGGATTAGCAAAGAATGATACAAAAATTCAATTACGAGCTATATATTTAGCCACGAATTAGTTAGAAATTATCTATAAATTCCATAACTAATTTCATGTTTTCTGGTAATAAGAACTAATGAATAATAAAATTATCCCACACTACAAGAAAGGTATATATACGTAATGCATGTTGGTCACATGATTGCACAGTACTAATTTGGTTTATTAGACATATTAAGCCTATAAATATCATCAATAATAATAATAATACTCAAATTAAGAGAGTACATCTATTAAATCTTTCTCTCATTCAAAACGTTGAGGTTTAGTAGAAATCCCATGAAGTTAGTTATTTTGCTGGTTTTAGTAATCTATTGTAGTTTGGAGAATGCAACATGCAATGATAGGTCACAAGAATCAAATATTGAGAATTTTTATGTCTTTAATGTCTTAGATTATGGTGCTAAAGGTGATGGAATCACATTTGACACCAAAGTAAGATATCATGCTCTCTAATACTCCCCTGTCCCAATTTCGTTGTCCAATTTTAACTTTTTACTTGTTATTTTTGACAAATCAAGAAACGATAATATTTTTCACCCATTATACCTTCAATCTATTTAGATATATAGTTAATGTTTTTGAAAAAGGTAGAACCTCTTTGATAAGTAAATTGATTTCTATCAATTAATAAGGGTAAAATGATAAAAACTTACTATATCAACTACTCCCTCTGTCCCAATTTATGTGACATTTCGTTTTTCGAGAGTCAAACAATTTAAGTTTGACAGTGAGTTTACTCATGAAATCTTCAAAAAAAAATTAAATGAAATTTATATATTTGTTAACTACATAAAAGTACTATAAGTCACAATAATTGACAATTCAAATATTTAAAAAATGTATGAAAATTTTACGGTCACAGATAGACTTGTTTGAATTTAAAAATTTAAAATATGTCACATAATTAAAATGAAAAATATATTATTTTTTTAAATAGGTGTCTCAAGTCAAAATTGAACAAATAAATAAGAACAGAAGAAGTATATAGAGTACTACTATTTCACAATATTTTAGTCATGTGTTAACATACTTGCTCTTAGAATTAGTATTCAATATATATTCCTTAACATGTTACTCACGTGTGACTTATTGACTCTAATTCTTACACCAATCACATGAAAGTATTTTGTTATAATAGGTAGTAGCGAGAATACGAGACTTATTACTACTCTGATCCATACTAAAGTATGCAATTATGTTATAGCTGAAAGTTTAAGCTAGAGAGAATATGTATGTTTGGTATGAAGGAGTATTTTTCGTGAAAAATGTTTTTCTAGAAAAATAAATTGAGTTTTTACTTATTTTCTATTGTTCGGTTAGTAAGAAAAAAAATATTATCTCAATAACATTTATATATAATATATAAAAAACTTATAGAGGTGCGAGGGGTGGGTGTGGGACTCGGGGTGGTGGGGATGGGGAT
>NW_006239227.1:347798-356983 GCF_000226075.1 Solanum tuberosum
GGGGTGGTGGGGATGGGGATGGGGATGGGGTGATCAAGGTGTAAGGGTTGGGGGTTGGTGGGTGGGGGAACTAATAAATATCGAAGGTCACTTATAGAACTTGTTTTTCATACTTCTATTAAGAAAATCATTTTCCTCATCTTCAAGGAACTTATTTTTCTAGCTAGAAAAAATGATTTCCAGAAATTCCAACCAAACATGAGAAAATAAAAATATTTTCCTCCGTACCAAATACACCCTACATATCAATTTCAACACACAATAATTAATTTTATTAGATTCTTGAAAATACTAAAAGCCTAAAATAAATTAGGCCATATTTTTATTTTTATGCATTTACTATGAAAAACCTCGCCATAAAAGTGGAAGGTTATTTATGTGAGCATGGTGAAATTATGTGACTCTCATCCTTTCGATTTATTTTACTTGTTATATTTATTTTAAATAAAATATTAACTTAAATGATAATTTGATTAAATTATCCTTATTTATTTTTTTATCTCAATTTTCTAGTATACTCTCTTTTCACCACATTAATCTTTACACATTTTCTAAAATAATTAATTATATCATAATTTTTTTCAAATAATAATAATAATTTTTTATTAAGCACGATAATTAAAATAGACCGAAGGGAGTAACATTTTCTTTCTAATCATGCCACATATTCCATAATTGTTTTCAAGTTAACCCTAACCCTAATCCCAATTTCACCAGAAGACCATGTCTGTTGCAACTTTGTCATTGTCTTGGCAGGCATTTGAAGCAACATGGATAGAAGCTTGCAAAGTTGAAGGATCAATTATGATGGTTCCATCAGACTATGATTTCCTAGTTGGTCCTATCTCTTTTTCAGGGTCACATTGTGAAAAAAACATTGTTTTCCAGGTATATAAATTCAGTCCACTAATATTTTATAAGTTTAATTGAAGGGGTAACTAACATAAGTTTCACTAGTTTAGAAGCTAATTACTTAGATTCATTCTAGTTTGCAATATTACAAATTTTATAAGATTTTGGTGTGTTCAGATACTTCCAGATATAATTTTAAAACACGTATCTAGGTATATCTACTATGAAATTATTAATTAGTGATATAGAATGTAACTAATTTAAACTATAAGGAGAATAAGTAAATATGATAGGAATGTTTGTGTAATTAGGTAGTTTCTCCTTAATTCAACCACTCTTGCAAATTACTTCCTTCGTTCACTCTTACTTGCCTACCATACTAAAAATATATTTTTTAATTTTTACTTTTCCATTTTAGCGTATCCAGGGAAAAGTATTTTTCCTCTTTTATCTTTAACATTGACTACGCATTCCCCAAATCATTTTTCAAAATCTTTTGAAATGCTAATAGTCATGAGAACTATGATAAAATATACATGCACTTCATCTCTCTTTATTTTTTTGAATAGTTGGATGGGAGAATTATAGCACCAACAAACCCTAAAGTGTGGGGTGTATTACAATGGCTTGAATTCTCAAAGCTAAATGGAATATGTGTTAAGGGAAAAGGCATTATTGATGGCCAAGGATCAGTCTGGTGGAAAATTGCTCCTTTTTTGTTAATAGAAGAATATGAAGGTGATTATTCAGAGGAGCAAGATGATTATGCTCCAAAAATTGCTTTGGTAATAATTACTTATCCATCTATCTACTCATCATACTTTGCCTATCCCTTTCCTTTCTTTCTTGGAGTTTGAAACATCACATAAATATACAACTTAAGATATCATAATTCTAAAATTCTCAATCATTTAAAAAAGAAATTACAAAAATCCCTCTCGAATACATCCCTATCCCTTCTCGGATACATCTCTTCCATTAAGTAATGCATTGGATAGCCAAAGAATATATCCTAGAGCAATGAAAAATCTGAAATTTTTGTAATTGGAAAACTTCCGAAATAGGATATAATTAGCCCCAAAATGTATGAGATTTCTGTACTTTATACTTGTGTATTATAGTTTGGCTAATAGTCAGGTGTATTATAGTAAATCATGCATTTTGTTTATTACTTATTTTCTTAAAGAACGTACAAAGTTCACTATAAACAAGTAAAAATGAATGAAAGGAGTATCTTCTAAGACCCTTTTCCTTGTTCAAACAGCAATTTTCTTTATTTATTCCATGTACAAACAAGTCTCATTTATACCTATTCATAAAACAGTTAATTAAATTGTTCTACAAGTTAATCTTTGATGCTAGTACATTAACACCCTATTTTCATATCAACCCAATATTAATTCTGACTAATAGTAACTGTTATTATTCATGGCTTGACTGTTTCTATTGGTGCTTGGACAGATAAGTAGCACATCAAAAGGAAAAATGCCCAGAACCAGACCAGCAGTGAGTACTATTTACTAAATTATCACTATTAAAAAATCACTATTTTTTTGTCAAAAAAAAATCACTATTTTCCCATTGAAAAATGTTCGATGTTTATTCCCATAGATATTTTGATTAAATCGGTGAAAAAAGAAAAAATAGTAATGTTTTCGTAAGTAAAGATTAGGAAGTTTCTCACTACTTCAGTGAAAATCTGCTTCCCACTATACATTTTCCCAGTGAGCTGGTTCACCGAAAAATGAACGGAAAAATCATGTTTTATAACACAATTACCTACCTTATGCCAAATGAAATCCCTTATTCATTAAGTGGATTTTATTCTTATTTTATAATTTTGTGGCAGGCACTGAAGTTTTATGGAAGTTCCAATGTAGTTGTAACAGGCATAACAATCCAAAACAGTCCCAAAGCACATCTCAAGTTTGATAATTGTGTGGCTGTTCAAGTTTCTGGGATCACAGTTTCATCCCCTGGAGATAGCCCAAATACTGATGGAATTCACCTTCAGAACTCACAAAATGTTGTTATTAACAGCAGTCATATTGCTTGTGGTAATAATTTGATCAATTACTCTTTGAAAGATATATAGCATAATCTATATTTCTATAGCAATCACGACAATAGTGGCTTAGCTCTCTACGCTATAGAGAGTCAAGGGGGAGGGGGGGCATGGAAGATTCGTTATGGAGAAAATTCTCCAGAGACTTTTCTTTTTGTGATTTTGAAGTGAAAACTATAACACATTATGCAGGAGATGACTGTATATCTATACAAACAGGAAGTTCAGCTGTGTTCATTCATGATGTGCATTGTGGACCTGGACATGGATTCAGCATAGGAGGGCTGGGAAAAGACAACACGAAAGCCTGCGTCTCTAACATAACAGTTCAGGATTCAACACTACAGAACACTATGACTGGTGTAAGAATCAAAACATGGCAGGTATAAACTAATGAAACATAAGTTCCAATAGGTTCAGTAGTAAGAACCTTGAATATTGACATCCATCGATTGAGATCCCTCGACTTTCACAGTATGTTTCTATTTTCAGGGAGGCTCAGGGTCAGTTCAGGGAATCATGTTCTCTAATATCCATGTTTCAGATGTGAAAATACCAATAATGATAGATCAATTCTATTGTGACAAAAGAAAATGTGGTAACCGCACATCAGCAGTAGCAATATCAGGAGTTTCATATCAATCCATAAAAGGAACTTATTCATATAAACCAGTTCATTTTGCGTGTAGCGACTCTGTGCCATGCACAGGTGTTTCCCTTGCAGACATAGAGCTTAAACCTTCATCAGAAAAGAAGCACTTTTATGGACCGTATTGTTGGGAAACTTATGGAGAATTGAGAACAAACACAACCCCTCCTATTGATTGTATTCAACCTAATAAAAGAATCCCTAGTTATGATTCTTGTTGATTAAATCGAAATTAAGGATTGTACTCTCATTCAGTTGTATAAATTGTCCTGGACTGGATGTATCTTTCAGACTAGTTTTCTGTCTATATATAGTTTTGCAAGACCTTCATATCTACCTCCTCGAGGTAGTGATAAGGTCTGCATACACTCTACCCTCCCCAGACAGGATTTCACTAGGTATGTTGTTGTCCTTGTTGTTGTTGCAAGACCTTCATATTGAAAAGCTTTTATGAAATAGCTACTTTTATGTATATCATTCTCCAGAAGATAACAGAATAAGAGGTCAATTAATTGCATATCAACCTATAATCTCGACATCCTCTCTTTTTCTGCTGTGCAATAACAGTATCAACTTTGTAGTATACCATAACAGAAAGAGAAACAGTATACCATTCAAAAAAATGAATCTTTGTAAACGGCTTAATGTACACACCTATTTGCTACCTCATTTCTGAATCCAAGTACTTCAATATCCCACAAGATGGGGAAGTCATCGTCTGCAGCTCCTTAATTGTTTTCTAAACATCACAGTCATCCGAGCAACGTAACCAACGATCCCATTCCCAAGCAAGATATTGATAATTCAGTTCACAACGAGTCGCTTGAGGTAGTGGACCTAGCACACTCCCAATTTAGGGCAGCCAGCTGCAAGAGGCAAGTCCAAGTTCTCTACAGTCCTGAAGGTTCTAGGAAACATCTTGTCAACATAAATAGTTCCGTCTAGGTGGTCATATTCGTGCTGCAAAATGCGAGCCTGCCATCCTGAAGCATCTACTTTGATTGCTTTGCCATTTCGATCCAAACCAGTAACCTCTACCTGTAGGTGTCTTTCCACAACCGCTCTGAACCCATCAACACTGCAAACAGAAGATTAAGCAAATAATTCATTTATATCCGTGGCTATTAACCTGATAGGACATCTAAGCAGTTTTGATCACATAATGTATCATTATGAAGGCTAGGAATAGCCTGTCAACGAGAAATTCAGATTCTTGTGAAAAATTGAACTTCCACATAACAGCGCCAGTAAAACTATTCTTATAACCTATTTGGTCAAGCTTCTGGGAAGCCATAAATGCCTATTTTCCGAATTAACATTTTTGGAACATTGGCAAGCACAAAGTACTACTCTAATATCGGCAAAAGCGATTTTCAAATCGATTAGCCAAACACAAACTGCCACTCTGTAAAATTACTTTTCTGAAAAACACTTCTGAGTTCTGATAACAATTATTTTTCAAAACAAGCAGAGATTTTGGAAGCTTGATAAACAGGCTATTAATTTGCTAGGTAATTTTCTATTAAACAATTAACTTAAACAAATGCTAAAAAGAAAAACAGCTATTTCCTGTTCACTATTCTGAAACACGCAAGCAAGCAAAGTAATGAAAGTCAAAACAATGTACAAATCAATAAAGCTCCTCCTTCTCAGACTATCTCCTCAATAGACAGAGTGACATCTTCACCAACTCAACGCACATTCAATTGCACAATAACATAGCTCGTCTTTACAAAGATAGGCCATTGTGCATATCTGAAGTGATTATCAGAACATACAAGTTAAGGTAAACTTGATGGCTGCGACCATCGAAAACAAGAGCTCATCCTGATAATTGTTGAAAACATATGGCCTCTTGTACCTTTTTTTAATAAAAGAATTCATAAACCTTTTGACACAGCTTTGAGGTGATGATAAATTTTGTTACTTTACAAAAGATAAACAAACAACTATCTTCCACATACATGCTATTAATGCTATTCACTTTCTAAATATTTCTTTGCATAAAATGATACTAATGGAGCAAATAGCTGCCTTTTTCCCGAAGTGCCTGAGGCCTAGGATCTTCTACCAAAAAGCATGTTTCTATTCCTGAGCCCCGATGTGCTCGTAAACAAATATACGACTGCATTTTGATAGTTCAATATGTAAAAAATTTCAAGTTAGGCTTAGTTGTTTCTGTGTTACCTCAAGCACCCCTCAAAAAACAATGCAGTTTTATTGCCTTTCTTTTTAAGCTTTGGATTTATAATAACCTGCAAGAATAGAAGAAAACTGAATGTATTGCCACAAAATTTGGACCTCATATTTATCAAGATGACACATAAAAAACTTCACACACACCAGGAGATCAAATGGACGTCTGTCCTGTGCTTTGGTTTCATCTTTAGGAGCATAGCTTATATACTCATTTGTGTCTTCCAGCACAATTATCTGTCACTTGCAATACAAACAAACTCAGTGAGGCAAAAAATAAGTTGGACAAACTAAATGTTTTCTTTAACAAACCTTCAAAGGAATACCAATTTGAGGAGCGGCAAGACCAACACCGGGTGCATTTCTCATAACCTTCACCATCTCATCTATAATCTTTTGGATTCGTTCTGACCCAATCTCCTCAAGAGGAACGTCCTGAGATGGTTCATGAAGAACAGGGTCACCGGCTTTCACAATGTCAGGCATGACTTGCTTTTTTTTCTCTCCTAAACCCAGAAACCAACCTGCTCGAGCAGTGGTAGAACTGTAATTTCTCTTGGATACTAAGTCAGTGCATACAGAAGGTCTTCCCTGCAGATTCCATTGTATGAATACTGGTCTCTGGGAGCCACGAAGTTGCATTAAGTGGGAGGTCAGAGGATTCGTTTTCTTACAAGATTTCAAGTATTTTGGAGTGAATGGCACAGAAAGAACGCGCTGTGCTAACCGCGGAAATCTCTCCATCACCAATCTCAGATGACACCACACCCGTAACACTAGTTAGAGCATCCCAGAGTATGCATGGGCCTGCTGCACAGTTTTGTTCAAGAAAATCAGAGGGATTCACAGTAATTTACTAATTTCATATCAATAGTATAATGGTGCATACTGCCAGAACACAATACCAAGAAGAAAAACTCAATTGAAATAGAAGTTGAACTTCTGGTCACAGAACAATTTATCGATCTTTAACAGCTCAAATATGACCCATGGAACTAGTATCTCCTCAGATTTTCGTGCATCCAGCTAGCAATCAAACAGATCAGGGAGTATGATGAAAACTAGTTAGTTAAACCATAATTGCTTGATGTGTATAAGTGACTTAGCTTTAGAAAGATGATGCAGCATTGTAAAATGATAAGAGGGATTTGTAGTAATTTCATAACACCAGTATAATGGTCATACTACCAGAACACAATACAAGAAGCAAAACTCAATTGAAATAAAAGTTGAAACTTCAAGTCCATTTAAAAATTTCTTATTCAAATTATAACTTTTTTCTTTGTTGGTAGAAATTCACTGATTGTCCAGTTCATTAGGGAATGATTTTTGGAGTGACTATATGGGTATCCTGGACAAACAAAATCCAATGAGGATTTGGTTCATCCTACACATACATCATGGACATCTCGCCTTTCTATGTTCTATATACATGTATGCAACTATTGAGAGAGAAGATATTCCACATAATGTCGATCATAGAACAATCAGCTGAAATATGACACCTTGAAACTGCAATCCCCTCAGATTCTTGTGAATCCAGCAAGCGATCAAATAGATCAAGGAGAACGATGAAAACTAGTTATTTTGATCATAATTGCTTGATGTGTGTAAGTGCCTCAGCTTTAGAAAGATGCAACATTTTATGAAAAAGTTCCCGAATTTTCCTGGTAAACCACATATTTTCATTCAAACAATCAGAAGATGCATAATCCAAAGTGAAATTTGGACTTGTGGCAGTTCTTATTCACTTGGATTGTATAAAAGGCAAAGATATTTGACAGAATAAAAAAATCCTAAGTTTGAGGCATGATTCAAGAAACAATATAATCCATGACTGCAGTGTCGCGATTCTCTTCAATGGCATTGGCATACAAAACACGATAAAATAATTGATACCCCTTTTCCAACAAGCACATTTATCTGTGTAGGATCCTTCTAGTAGCCCCTCTAGCTCACATCACATTGATGTTTAGTAATGATCTTTGGATTCTAGATTCAAGAACAAAAAATCATATAACACCAAATAAGCACTTCTTTCTAACATTACTCTTGCACTTGTTTATCTCATTAATCTTACTTCTACTGGTTCTTTGACTTAAACTGCAAATTATGTTGCATAATGTGAAACTAGTTCCTTTTATTTCAATCTAATTTCTTCGCATTCAGCTACTTAGTCAATTAAATTGTTTTTCTATCTTTACCAAAAGCAATTAGTAATTGGTAAAGCTGCAACTGGACTCTACACTCTCCATCCTAAAGTCTCACATCACATTGGTAACTTACAATGCTTCTATCAATTCCTGCAATGCCATTAACGAATGGATCACACACCTTCTCATAGATTGAATCCAACGTCACCAACCATTTTACATAAGCCCTTATATATTTTTTTGAATACAAAGAATAATTAAATAACAGATAATGTAAAAATTAACTAGCCCAAGTCTCTAATTCTGCACTTTTTTTTATCATGGGGCTGCATAGACTTGCTCCTCCATATTAACAATGCCTCCACTAGCAGCAGACCTAGGCCCTTTTGTGACTATTGTAAGAGGCCAGGGCACACTAGGGACAAATGCTTCAAGATACATGGATTCCCCACTCAGAGTACCAACTATGCTAGTGGACAGAACTCCAATCACAATACATACAACAATCAGAGAATGTCAGCCAATTATCATTGCCACAATCAAAATCAGAGGTCTGCTAAGAGAAAAGGGATAGCAGCTAATGTCTATGGAGATACAGGAGTTACTGATGAACCTCCATCTCCAACAACACCAGGTGCTAATTAGTCACATTCTACAAAAAGATTGTGCAAAAATTAAACACAACATAACAAAGAAATTTTACAAAAAATTAAATTGGGAAACATAACAACTAAAACACAGAGAAGATACCTAAAGGATAGCAACAGTCACTCCTTGAAGAAGGGATAAAGCAAAGAGAAAATGGCAAATGAAAGCAGATGAATAAATGGATGGAGAAGATGATGTTGGGCTGGGCTTAAGCAACATGGTAGACAATTGAGCCCACTAGTATTATTTAGAACAACTTTAAATAGGGAATCATTTTCAAGTATAAAATGAGATAAAGTGTCAAAAACACGTTAAACTATCTTTTTTTTTTAGTTTCATATCTAAACAGTTGAGAGTGTGAGTTTCATATCTAAACTATCAATTATTAGTTTGACAAACAATCTCAATGATATTTATTTGCAAAAACCTTGCCACATGGCATTCCATATAGATACAATATTCCACCTTGACGAAAATTAAATAAACTATTAATAATATTTAAAAACTAAAGATTAAAGTATTACTATCAAAAAAATAATTATTTTTAATTATTTTTTTTTTTAAAAATTAAAATATTTTTCTCACCTCACTCCACCATCTCCTACCCCCCCCCCCCCACCAA
>NW_006239227.1:358195-361146 GCF_000226075.1 Solanum tuberosum
CCCCCCCCCCCCCCCCCGACAATCCCCTGTCCTTTTATTTTTTAAAATTCGTGTATAAAATATTTTCTAAAAATTCAGACCTCACCCCTCCCCCACTCCTTCCTAAAAATTATTTTGATATTTTTTTTAAAATAAAATAAAATTCTATCCCACCCTGTCTAACCCCTGCTCCTAATTTATTATTATTATTATTTTTTACAATTTTTTCATTTTGTGTTAGATATGTACATATATTCTTAGGAAAATATTTTTTTATACTTGTGTGCCGAATATAAAAAAATAAAAATTTTATTTTAAAAAAAGTCTTGCGGCAAGTAAAAAAAATTTTAAAAAAAATATATATACATATATCTAATAAAAAATGAGAAAAAAAGTTGATAGCAGACGATTATGTGGGGTGGGGTAGAAAAAAAGAAAAAAAGTTAAAATAATATCTAAATTATTATTTGAAGGGATTGGGGGATGGGGGATGGAGTAAGAATTTTTTTTAAGAACTTATATAAAAAAAAATTAAAAAAAAAAACTAAAAATCAGGGTTGGGGGGGGGGGGGTACGGTGAGAGGAAGGGGTGGAGTGAGGTAAAAAGATATTTTACATTTTATTTTTAAATTTCTTTTGGATAATAATAATTAATACTTTAATCTTTAATTTAACTGATACTAATAATTTATTTAATTTTTGTCAAGGTGGAATATTTTGTCCATGTGGAGTGTGATTTGACAATTATTTAAATAAAAGAGAGAGTGTGTTGCACACACCATGATGAGAGTGTAATAAATGAGAGGGGTGTGTTTCTCAAACTAATAAGTGATAGTTTAGGTATGAAACCGACACTCTCAATAATTTAGATATGAAACTAAGAAAAAAGATAGTGTCAGTGTGTTTTTGACTCTTATCTCAAATCAATGCTAATCATATTAAAGATAATGTAGTCTTGAAATTTATTGATCTAAGACTGAGAATTGTTGGATATGATTCACTACTTTAGAGATGAAAATTGAGAACCAAACATATATAATAAACTAAGATTAAGTGATCATAATCAATGTTTGATAACAAAACTATGTGGCAACTTTGGTTAAGTGTGAATAAGAGAGATAACAACCAAGTTTGTAATATTTGAAAGAAAAAAACACATTTTTTTTTATCTTTAATGATAACTCATGTACCATATGAACTTCTATGAACCCAAAATAATAAACTCAAAATATGATTCATGTGTTGAGAAATGAAAATGTTGGATTCCTTCTAACTACATTGAATTTCATTTACTTCTTTTTTTCTTTCAGAAAAGGTGAAATTTAGATAAAAGAGCATTCAACACACCTTGTTTATCAACAAGAAAGTAGATTATTGAACAAAATATTAATTAAGAACAAGAAGAATGAACAAAATCTGAAAAATAAAGTAAATAACTTGGAAGGTTAACACACATGAACTAATAATCTGAATAGTAAAGTGAATAACTTACAAAAATAAGTTAAATTATACTTATTAGAAAATAAATTCTCATTGAAAAATAAATTCCTACAATTTCAATTTTTTATTTTTTTGTAGATTTCAAAAATTGAAAAAAAAAACTATACTATTTAAGTTCTTTCTTAAAACAAATAAAAAAATGGTTCTCAATTTTCCAATTCCACATTGCTTTTTGGCTGAGCCCTTTTTCTTGTGCTTGACCTCATTATTTTGATTAAATCATATACTTCAATTATTTATTTAGTATGATAAAATACTAATTTTAAATAATAATTATATATTAATTAATTTTTAACTAATAAAATTGGATTTTTGGCATTTTTTTGTGAATCTCCTTCTTCATATGTTCAATGCACTCGGTAAAAATTCTAGGTCCGTCACTGATGAACCTCCAACAAACAAAAAAGAGAATACAGAGATTGAAAAAAATAATAATTGAAAACTAACCTAAAAACACATATAATGATTGAGTGATTGAGAACTTAGAGAGAAAAGTTTATGGAAAGAGGATAATAAAAACATATAATGAATTGAGAGCTTACTAAAAATTATCAAACAACTTGATTTATGAGAGAATATTGAGAGCTTATTGGGAATTTGTCCGTTAATCAAATTGCAATCTCTTTCATTGTGCGATTGATTTGACAAAATTAAGAGTTTAATAGAGAGATTTTAAAGAATGAGAAGCGACTGATTAAGGAAAAGAGAGAATGAAAAACAATTAAAAACGGCCTGATTAATTTGAGTAAAATGATTTTTTAAAATGTAATCAAGGAAAATAAAGAATGAAATAATGGAAAAAAAGATTAAATTAAGAAAAAGAGAGATTGATGTAATAAATACTAAATTTAAGGAAATACTAAATTTGTTGGCAAAATTCAAATATGATAAATGTGTATATTGTGTATAATATACATTCTTGGTTGATACATTTCATATTAAAAAATAATAATCAAAAAGCATATGTTTTGGTCTAGAGGTCATTTGCATAATTTTCTCATATATATGTCCCATTTGTTATAACAATTTATTATCTCTATTTTTTTAAAAACAAAATTCATTCTTATTTAATTGGTCATACACGATATGAATTCAACTTGTCACACTTTTCCCCAGCCCCAACCCCCAATGTGAATACTGACATCAAATAAAAAAGGAATAAAATGTATTTTCTTTAAGTGACATAAATATTCAAGCTCCTTTAATATCAAATAACATATAAATTCGTGTTTAAATGAAAAAAACTTGGAGAATTAATCGACACTTTTTTTTTTTTTGTATATTATATGATTTAAACATGTTAGTTTTTGGAATAATTTTTTTAAGGATATTATAGTCTTTGAAACATTTTACAAGATCACGTTGCTATGAAATGTTATCTTTTCTACTTTATTATTTAGACTTTATAAATTGATAAGTACATAAAACCTAAGCTCAAATCTCTCTCTTCCCCCCCCCCCCCCCCCCCCTCC
>NW_006239227.1:361470-366407 GCF_000226075.1 Solanum tuberosum
AAACCCCCCCCCCCCCCCCCCCCCCCCTCCTTTAGTCTAATGATGATGTCTACTCTAATTTCTTCCATATAATTTCTCACGATATTTTCCATTTGAAAATTTGAGTTTTTAAAAATTATTCAGATTAATATAATCAAGTAATTTTAATAAATTTTAATTTATATAAATTAAATAAATGTTATACATTTTTTTAATTTGTCTCTTATGCCAAAAGTAAAATTTTCGTTTTACTTTTTTTTTGGTTGAACTTTTTTTTCTTCCAATTTATTCTTTTTTTTTCAAAGACATCCTTTTATTCCAAATGAACAAAAATAGTCCACAAAGCCCAATCCGAATAAGCCCATATCCGCCCGGATTAGGAAACGAAACAAATAAAAAGAAAATAAAATGATAAAGAACACCAAAAGGGAAAAGTTGCGCCCAAATGTTGAACCATCCCTCGGCTCCATTAGATCTTCATGAGCAAGCCAATCTCTGCGCAAAACTGGAGTTTCTACCATGAAACGATTGTTCAATGACCAAGATCCCTCATGTGTTGGGTCGGTTTCACTTTATACATCAAAAGCTCTCGATGGTGTCATGTAATTGCTTCCATCAAAGACTTCTTCGACATGATGCTGGTAATAAATTATCTCTCAATCTTCCATAGATATAACCTTAGTAACAACTAGGATGACGCCTATAAAGAATGTTGATGACCAATTCACTATTTGCTCTATTCAATAAATTGAGCCAAAAAAGCTAATACCACTGTTAGAAAGAAGGTTCATATTAGATTCATCATCAAGACATTCCAGGTACAAACCATCAAATTTTCATCTCGATAGATTTAAATTTTGAACCCAAACCTGAAACATAAGACAGTTGTTCATTGATATTTATGATTAGATTGTATTAATGTAGCTAGTTGTTGTAGTATCTTTAATGCCATTTTGACATTTTTGTATTCTGATGTTTGAAATCTGACTTTTATCAAAGAGTAGAGTATTCTTTCCTTTTACTGGCAACTCTTATAGATTATGAAAGATTAATGTACCAACAAAATATACAACTAAGTTAGTTAAATAGTATGCTCACATATTGCCCTTTCTATAAACATGCTCCACATAGATATATCCCTTCCCCATTAAACTTTTTATGTACCAGATCTCCAAGGAAATATTCCAAGTAACTCCAAAACTCCATGCAGTACCTTCTTCATAATTAATGAATCAATTTCTACCATCACTTGAGTCTTCCCATTATTGAAGCAAAAATTTGTACCTGCTTTAATTACTCGTGCTCAACCTATTAAACTTCTGTCTTTAGTAAATTTCCTAGCTTCAACATACCTCAAATTGCCTTCCCAATTTCTGATACAGAAACCAATTGCACTAAGCCCTGAGTTCTTGTAACGACCTATCCCACCGTTATTCAAAATTCAACTCGTGCGGGATCTCAATTTTTTTTGAAATACATTGCCAATTTAAAATTGAGGTAACATGATGACAATTTTTAGAATTTGAATTTGATCTAGGCTAACGTCAACTCGCTCTAGTAGGAAGACTCACGCTATGACACAACTGCTATAGCGCCAACATGGATTCTATATCGAGGCTGACAGAATCAGACCCTAAAAAACATGATTATTTTTATCCTCCTCCCACTTTTCATCGGTAAACTAGACGAAGGTTACTCCAAAAACCCTCCTAAGACACTCTAAGCTTGGGAACAATGGAGGGGAGGGATTTCAGCATAACAAAGGTCAAAACTCATGAAATTTTGGCTTACGTTCGTTAGAATTCACCCCCACGGTGCCAAAAGTTCATGTTCAGAGTTCTTCAACAGTTGCTAGGCGTTCAAGTAGGCTAGGTTTTCAATAGAGTGGTTAGACCTATCTTATTTGCATAATACCTTATAAATTGTAGGGAAGTTACACATATAAGCCTTTATACATGGAGTCTGAATGGTTGAATATGTAGTTAGTTGTTATTTAGGGTGATAATGGGCTTGATTAGTTAATACTGATCTTATGATGATTGCTGGGTGTTATCCTGGGAAAGGTGATTGTGGGTGATCAGATTATGAGCAAGGAACATTCGAGAAAGAACCACTTCAGAGTACGTGATGGTTGTTTGCTTCCTATTTATGTTATATGTGATTGATAACTACTATTAAGATTTCATGCATAGAGTATTGCTATTCATTGTGAATGTGATTGTGATGTGTGATTGCTGGTTGGCTCGGGTACCACACCTAGTACATGATATTCCTATAGTTGGCTCGGATACCACGTCTGGTACATACTAATGGCTGGCTCAAGTACCATGCCTAGTACGTGATATATATATATATATGTTTGACTCAAGTACCATGTCGGTACAAATTACCAATGGTTGGCTCGGGTACCACACTTGTTACATTGACTGTTTGTTTGTGGGTTCCATGAGAGAACCGAGTTTACTTCTTTTTGACTCGATTGTTACATGTTGGTCCATCAATAGTTGGGATTTGTTTTTAGATGCTGGGATAGTTCTCGTGTAGATCGACACTACATGTTAAACATTGTACATGATGTCTTAGGGATATTTGGTGGTCTGGGTTACTTGAAAGGTGTGATGAATTAGGTATGGATGATTGCTATGTTTTTGAACATGTCTCGGGTGGTTATTAAGTTGGGATGTTGACCGAAAGTTTTGCTTATGCACTACCTTGCACTAATTTGTCGGTCTAGGTGGTCTGAGAGATATTTGATAAAAGGAGTATTTATGTCAAGTAGGTTTAGTAAGAGTGTTACATGTGGTTTACTAAATTAGATCAAGCCAGGGTGTTGGCTTGCGAGCTTGAGGGAGAGTAGTAAGCCGGTTAACAGAGTTAATAGTGGACTTGGATTTAGGAATAGAAACAGTAAAACAATTCTAGTGTTGGTAGAATGACTTGTTTGGGAAGTCTCTATGTTATAGAAGGGTTAGGATATGTTATGATATGGATGGGGAATGGTATAAATGGTGGAGATGGAAGCGAAAATAGGTGAGGTGACTTGAGATAGAGCGTATGAGTCCATGGGTTGTATTACATGGTAGAAATGGTGGTTATTGAAGGATAGGGGTGTTAATTATCTCTCTAACTTACATTTTCTTTGATTGTTTACATGATATTATGTGATGGATTTATGTCGACCGATGATGCCTACCAGTATGTGTGGCTGTAGTGATACTACTCTTGCTACTCCATTTGACATAGTGTGGTTGCATGATCAGTTATGTTTCTTAGGTGAAGACAAAGATGATCTCTGGTAGCTTCTACCCCTCTTTCTTCGGGGTGGGAGCTATGTCTATCTAATTTTAAACCATGTATTCTCTTAGAAACTCTTGTACCTGTATAGACTTGTTTCTTGAGAGGGATTAATATGTTTCTCAAAAGTACTTGTTTTAAAATATTTGGGAGTATTTATGTATTGAATAGAGTGTTTAGCTTATATTTTGTTCAATCCCACATTTCATGTTCCAGTTTGGGGGTAAACGTTATCCTATCTAGGCATTAGAGTAGGTGGTTGCACAACTCGATGGTTTGGGTTGTGACAATTTGGTATTTGAGCCCAGGTTACCGGTCTTCCTATACAAGAGCAAATGTAGAATAAAGTACTAAGGATTGGTATGTTGACGTCCACATTAAATGTTCAGGGGGGCTATAAAGCATTCTAGGAAGTCGTCTCACTTCTTCACTCTTTTCGTGTGATTTGTAGCTTGTTGTATAGGTTGAGTTTGATTGGTATCTCTGAATCCCAATTGATATCTCAACAAAGTAAACTAGATGCCTTTATCTTGGTTGAAGGGACACAAGAAAAGAAAGATTGGAACCGGAAAGGTTCCAATTGGTATTTTGCTTTAAGGGTCATATAAGTGCATGAATGGTCATGTCACGACCCGGGAGCACCCCCTAGTCGTAACCGGCGTACTCGACCTCGAAGAGGTCTAATACAAGCCTCTTAGCATTCATTCATCGCATAGACACTAAAATCATAAGGAATAAAAAAACTTTCTTTAGCAAGAAAACATTTCATAATAAAATAAATAATAGCAAGCGGAAGACTTTCTAGACTTTATACATGATGTCTCAAAACCATGTAATACTTTAGAGTACAAAATAAGGACTAAGCCCATACAAGACTTGAACAAAATACTAGAAATACATAAAAAGGAACATGTAGGGTATTGTCCTCGAATCTATGAGGACTCACCAAGTCTTCACCTTCAACACTTAGAAACCTATCAAGTAGCCATGACATGTCATCATCTCCCAATCCCTACACTTTAAGTCAAAAGGGAAAGAAAGGGGTTAGTACAATTAAGTACTAAGTATGGAAACCGTGCAAAAACATGCTAAAAAGGACATTTATTGGAGAAACATGTTTTATGCCATTTGATAAAACTTCATGAAAACACAAGTCTATGAGACATAATACAAGTCAACATTCACATACAAGACCATAGCCAACCACACACATACTTAACATAAATCCATATACAACCCATGCTTAACTTTAAAAGAACACATGTCATTTCATTACCATAGGACCTCTACCTAATATAACCTTAAGACACACTTGAGTGAGACAAGAAGTGACCGCCCATACAACCTCTTCAAGCACACTTAAGTGTTCCCCAAGATTACCTTAGATAAGGGCATTTCCTTTACCACATAACATCAAAGACCAACATTCTTTAAGAAATCATTTTGGAGACATTCAAGCACATAAGGGGACTTTCACATAATAGTCGTTAGACTTAGGGAACTCACTTTAGTATCTTCAAAGCCTACTCGTGCCATGTGTAGATAGCATCCCATACTACTACCTACACGTTGTAGAACCTATCCAATAACTAGAGTGCACATCCCACATGAGGGGAATAAGCATTAACCGACATAGACCATGAGAGCTAGATCATGGAATCCAG
>NW_006239227.1:367481-367669 GCF_000226075.1 Solanum tuberosum
AGAGATATCAATACAATTCACTTTACACATAATTCCATCAACTTTGAATTTATAGAAATAGACCCAATTCATAAACACATTTTAGGATTTTGTAGAATACAAGGATTCATGGAGTTCTTCATCTTAAACCATCAATAATATCATAACTTATCATTTGAAATCATTTCATGCAAGAACCCTTGAGTTTG
>NW_006239227.1:368641-389171 GCF_000226075.1 Solanum tuberosum
CTAAGATTCCCCAAGAAATTTGATGAAGAAAACGTCTTGCATCCACAACCCTAGCTCCCACTTCTTCTTCTTCTTCTTCCTTGAACTTGAGAGAAATATTTGAGAGAGGGAATGATTTTGGAAATTCTTATTGGAGTGACTTAAATGAAAGGAATAAGGTCATAAAAAGGTCTTATAATTGATAGGAAAGGAAAAGAATAGCATATGGTCAATTTTGGAAAAGGACTAAGGACCCATAAATTCTTGACTTAAAATTCTGCCCCTTCCCGTCGTAGTTCGCCTATGCAGCCTGACAGTGCTTCATATTTCGGGAATAACTTTTCACTCCAAAGTCGGAATTGGGCAAACTTGTGGAAAGATCGTTCCAAGGGCTTTCCAAACATAACTGGAACTACTCCTGGATCATCCTGAGCAAGGAGTTATGACTACTCAAAGTTGGCCAAAAACTCACTGATTTCCACACTTGGCCGAAGTTCCAGATTCTAATTTTTTTTCCAAAAATAACTACTTCCAATTTCAAGCTTCTTCATATTCATTTTAAATTGTCGGATGTTACAGCATGACCTAGCTTAAGGTCTTGCTAGCTTATAAAGGTGATTAATCAACTAGCTAATCAACCCCTTAAGCCCTTAAACAACACTCCAAACTTCAACGACAAGACCCTTACAACTCACTAGTTCAAACGACTAGTTTCCGGACGTCTCATCATTTCATCAAGTTCTCAACTCCATACTCACATATGAGGCTCTAGTTTCACTAATTCGTTTTTAGGGTTGTTACAGGTCAGTTAGTGGTCATTCATGATGTGAGTAGAATTTAATGGACCTAATTTGATTTAGTGATACAATTTGATGATTGTTATTATATGTGTCTGGTATTGCCTGAACAAATGCAAATGTGTGAAGTATACTTTCTTGTATGACCCTGAAATTGTAGTCCAAACCATATTGAGGCTATGATATTAACTTGAAAATAATTTGCTCAATGATTAGTTGAGTTGTGATTCTTTGAACAAGTTTCTGATGAGTTACTTATGTGGCTGATGTTTATATGATGCAACGTTCGTATTGTATATGGCTGGGAACGATATTAGGGTTATTTTGAGATTGTGTTGCAATTCCAGGACTAGTATTGATAATGGGTATTGGCAATGAGGGAACCTTGTAGAAAATTTCAAATTTCTGGGGTGACCTCATCAGGGCCACCTTAGAGGGATTGACCCGCTATAGTTCTCTTGTTATGGTGAGAGTATTCCAGTTATAGCAGAAGTCGCAATAACTGGGAGGGCGGTATAAAATGCTTGCCTTTTTCCCCTTTTATTCCTTTCATTCCTAGGATATTTAAAATCTCTAAAGTATGTGTTAATCAATACAAAAATATTAGAAATAGATTAAAATAACCATAGCATTTATTATGGTGATTAAATTTAGAACCAAGCATCCATGTGCTATCAAAAACAAGAAAGGAAAGATGTCCAGTACATGCCCAAAAGGGGGAAACAACACAAAACAAGTCTAAATATAACAAGTAGAGGGGTCCTAGCTGGATGTCCCGACACCATCTGGGTTGGGATCCTCGGAAGGGGAACTCGTTAAAGTCCTTCTGTGTAAGCTGGGGGATCTCCTACTCAGGGGAGACACAACAAAGCGTGAACTTAATGGTCTTCCACATCCTAGCAAGTAACAGGTCCCGGGTGTGGTTCTTCATCTCCACATCTAGCTTCTCGAGTAGAGGGAAGTGGGGTTGTAGCTTCGGCAGTAAAGGCTCCCATAAACCTTCGGATGGCGGCAAAATTATCCTTCAAGCAACTACTGGAGAGTGGATGCTGGGTTTGGGAAGGAGGGGTATCATTCTCAGCATCACTATCATCCACTTCGCCTAAACCTGCAGAGGTCTGGTTGCTCTGCGCCTCGCCTATCTTTCTTTTTTTCCTATCTCTGGAGGACCATTTCCTCACCAATAGGGGGTTGAGAGAGTCATCATTCTTCACCTCCAAATATATGTTATTCTCAAGTACTTCCGCCCATCTGCAAAGGGAAGAAACTAGACCAGAAAGGAATATGGCTTTTTTGCAACCTCTGTAGAAATCCTTCTATTCAACCACTACCTCATATTGAGTTGGATCCCCTTAATAGAATAGACAACCAATAGAACCCATGAATAAGTGATATAAGTAAGATTGCTTGATGAATGAATCCTCTCGCCTAATATAGCCACCTCTGGGCGTTAGGCAAGAAATACTGGCCGGTGATGCCCTCTGTGGTAGAAAATAGACCTCACCCCTAAAATCCTCAACAACTAATGAGTCCTGAAGCCACCTCATGTCCATACCCTTCATCTTGGCCTCATAAGCATCGTTCGGAACCTCCAACACTCTTATTACCACATTAATAGTCGGGCATCCAAGGAGACCTCCACCCCTTGGATGCGGTTGGTTGGTTGGGAAATCTTAAGGAACAGTCGGGAGTATGACATAAAACTCATGTACCCATCCAGAACGAGAAGAGGGGGCACTACTAATGGGCCCCAGTTAAACTCATGTAGCCAGTTGTAGACGGTACTATCTTTCTCTGATACTCTCCTCATGTTCAAAGCCCGATCAAGACAAAAGTCTGTCCTCTGAATGTCTTGGAACATCTACCAACTAGCATTATCGAGAAATATTTTGTAAGGTAGTTTTATCCCTGATTCACAACCATTAGATTATTGAACCTGCAAATTACGTGAATTGGTGGATTAGAACTTATAAAAGTGCAAAGAAAGATCGATTCAGAGAAAAATACATCCCTTGGTAGGGAGGCTATTGTCTGCAGCCTTCCGCGATAGCGTCCTAGTGGTTTGGGTTATGACAGTTCCCTTTTGATGGTCCATCACAATTGCATTGAAGGTGCCTCTTTATTTTTCACCAAACTACCATCTTGTGGATGATAAAAGGTATATACTCTTCTAGAAATTGCACTATCAGGGGCCATTGCTTAGGTAGATACTTCAACCATGGATACCTTGTTCTAGCTAATAAATACACACTCCTGTTTATTTCAAAAATCATATTGGTAATAGTTCTACTCTCTTCGTGACTTATAACATTTCTTCTTCTCCAAACATGCCACAAAATGAAAGCAAGAATAGCATTGTGCAGTGGTTTTAGCTTAGTTGGGCAATCCACTTCCCCATTATTTTTTAATTGTCACTTGAAGTTGTAGCAATGGACCTAATTGCCAATAGCAACATTAAATGTTTTACACACCCTCATAGTGGTAGGACAACTTAAAAACAAGTGCTGGAATGTTTCATGTGTATTTTTAGTGCAACAACAACACCTCACATCATCTACTACTCCCATTTTGATCAACTCTTCTCCAATAGGTAGTCTCTTTTTTAACAATCTCCATAATGAAAAAGAGTCCTTAAATGGAACCCCTTTGACCCAAGTTTTATTAAATATTTCCTTCTTTTCCTTTGTTCTTCTCAAAATCTCCCAAGCACTCTTTACAAGAAAAACTTACCAGACCCATTGAGCATCCACGGCTTATCCCAAGTATTAGTCAGGTCTAGACACTGTATTTCATTATGAATATGAGTACTAATACTTTGTGGTAGAAACGGTCGCATCTTCTCAATATTCCATCCACCTTAATTAGTTAAGCTGTTAACTTCATCTATGAACCAGTTTATCTGGAAATTTGGAGGAATCACAATATAGCCCCTAACCTTGTTCAGTTATCACACCAAGCATTAGAATGACCATGTCTTATTTACCACCAGATTTCTTGATCAATAGAATCCTTAGCTTCCAACATTTGTTTCCATAATTGTGAACCCTCTTTCCACTGCACCTCTTGAGAAAAAACCTTTTTGTTTACAATATTTATTCCATATAAAGTTAGTTCAGAGGGACTTCTTAGTTCTGAAAATTCACCATAACTTAGAAAACAAAGTTTTTGAAATATCAAACTGGATCTATACCTAAACCTCCCTCATCCTTGGGAAATTTTTTTTTGGACCATGAAACATATACCTTCATCACTATTGATCCATAGGAATCTAGCAAAAAGTTTATGAATATTGTGTATCTACTTCACTCTTTGTAGGTTCTATTTTATAAATAGTAAGTAATTTGTTTTTCTAAAACCACATGTTACTTTTGATCTTATACTTATCCCACATAAATATACAAAATTTTAACCAAACTCAAAAAACTCTCTTAAGAAAGGACAAAATCTTAACACATGAATTGCATAGTTTTCTACTCTAGTTTATTTTATGAAAATTTGGACTTTATTTTGCTGAAATTTGACGCTTTCAACATCACCAATGGAGCGTTTAAAATCATCTTCCTTTTGCCTCTCCTCTTCCTTCCTTTGTGTCTCCTATTCCTCTCTCCGCTTCACCTCTTCCTCTCCATGCTTAACCTCTTCCTCTCTTGCGTCCTTTTCTATCAAATACAACTCATTAATCTCTGTTAAATTCCTATGCAATGATGTGAAATCATCATGATTAACCGAAGATGAAGAGGAGTCACACATCCAGAAGTTTGACGATTGACGCTACACTCCAATCCAAGGCCGCAACCTCTCCCCTTATTCACACCACCCAACAACCTTAAGCCTTTGCATGCTCTCTTACTAAGATGGTTGGATAGGCCTACCATGATCGGACATCAGCGTCTCTAAATGAACACTGCACAATATTGTTGGTAATTATTCTACACAATTTATATTAAATAGAATAAAAAAGGTAACTTTAAATATTACATAGGTTCTCTCAGCCTGCGGGTCGATGCATGTCTTCATTCCATCCTTCAGCATCTTCATGTGGGATTCCTTGAACACCCCATCTTGAGAAAATATATTTTCCTGCAAATTAAATAATAGTCTCTCTATTAGCTAATTGTTGCATGATAGATCTATAATAGAAATTTTAAAATGTATACCAAACATGTTACAAATATTTTTCGATGAGTTCCCATACTGATTGAACCCTGTGTGTGTATGAACTCATCCATGTTAGATGCTCGGGCTTCCTTCTCCCGTATGCACTTTTTTGCAACTCCGGAGAGGCACAATACTCATTTAGCTTAGGCCATATATCCTCACTAATCCAAGATGGCCTATTACCATGTTCCCGAGCATACAGAAGCAAATCACTCAACCTTTTAGCACATTTCTAAAGAAAATTATTATCCCTTTTCCGCATGCTCTACAAACCATGCACACTTCATCTGCATGTAATTAATTTGTTAAATTGACTAAATTAATTATATGTATATGGTCAGTCGAGCATGAGGCAAAAGATTGAGAATATTTGTTTAGAAAATGTGCTAAATGGTTGAGTGGTTTTCTCTGGTGTGCTCGAGAACATGGTAATAATCCATCTTGGATTAGTGAGGATATATGGCCTAAACTAAATGAGTATTGTGCTTCTCTGGAGTTGCAGAAAAGTGCATACTAGAAAACGAAGCCCGAGCATCTAAAATGGATGAGTTCATGCACACATAGGGTTCAATCAGTATGTGATTTCATCGAAGAATATTGGCAATATGTTTAATATAATTTTTTTTTAAATTTTTAAATATTTATCTATCATGCATCAATTTTATAGAGGGACTATTTTTTAATTTGCATGAAAAGACCAGTTTCTCAAGATAAGGTATTCAAGGAATTTCATATGAAGATGCTGAAGGATAGAACAAGGACTTGGATCAAATAGCAGGTTGAGAGAACCTATGTAAGATTTAAAGTTACCCCATCAATTCTATTTAATAAAGGTTGTTCAGAATAATTATCAACAATATCATGAGGGGTTCATTTAGAATTTTTCGATGTAAAATCTTTCGATGTAAAATCATGATAGGCATATCCAACCATCTTAGGTTGAGAGGATGGAAAGGCTTAAGGCAGCTGGTGATGTGCATAAAGGGAGAGTGTACGGCCTTGGATTGGAGTGTAGTGTCGGTCATCAAACTTTTAGATTCTGGGGTACCTCTTCTTCATCTCCGATTAATAATGACGAGTTTGCGTTATTGCATAAGAAGTTAACAGAGATCAATGAGTTGTATTTGAATGAAAAGGATTCAAGGGAGGAAGAGGCCAAGTGTATAAAGGAAGAAAAGAAGCAGAGGGAGGAATAAGAGATTTAAAGGAAGGAAGAGGGAAGGAAAAAGGACTATGAGTTTAAACGTGCCACTTGTGATGTTAAAGCCTCAAACTTTAGTAAAAAAAAAACAAATGCTTAGAAATAAAATAGAGTTTAAAACAATCCAATTCATGTGTTAAGACTCTCCCATTATACACACCACCATCTTCCTTAAGCCTTTCGGTGCTCTCCTCATGAGATGGTTGGATAGGCCTACCATGAGCGTACATCAACTGACTCTATGAACCCCTCACAATATTGTTGATAATTATACTAAACAATCTATATTAAATAGAATGTAGAAGGTAAATTCAAATCTTACATAGGTTCTCTTAGATTGAGGCTTGATCCATGTCTTTGTTCCTTCCTTAGAAGGATATGAATGATGCACAATAACTAGACATGCTGAACCTGAAATGCTATACTGAATAACATGAACTGATGCAATGACCAAGTAAGAACAGCATGGAACTGAAAAGTACTGAATAGAAATAACTGAATAAAAGCCGATCTGAGCTAATGTCTATAAAAGACTAAGGAGTCTGGTTTGACAGGTGTCCCTTAAAATCCTACGGTGGCATGTATATCTAGAACTTATGAATTACTACTAAAGGTCTCAGTGCTCAATTGATGGATGCACCTTTATCCCTAGGTTAGCTTGCTGCTAAGTAAAACTCCCAACAGAAATATGTTGATTAATTGATGAAGCAATTTGACTACAATATACTAAATTAAACTTGAAAACTGATAACAACTGAGTAGCTAATGAATTCTGATAAAAACTGATAATATCTGAGAGTCACTTTATCTAAAAGTATCTTAAATTTTGAAAACTAATAATCTGAGATATTATGTTCTTGAAATTACTATAAACAATACTGATTTAATTACATGGAAACACATAATTTAAACTATTCGCGAGTAAGATAAATAGAATAATAAAGAATCAAGCTTTTCATAAAACCCTAGCTACTATAAAATCATGGACTGTAAAGATAAATTTTCTTTGGGACTCAGTGGGTGAAAGAATGTCCATTGATGAAATCCCACATACCTGGAAAGAAAACGCTAGCTTGAATCTTGAGCTGGAGCTTGAAGATGAAGAACAATAATTCTTGTTTGAAAATGCTAGCTTGAATCTTGAGCCGAAGCTTGAAGATGAAGAACAATAATTCTTGTTTGAGAGGAAGCTTGAGCGTATTGATTTTGACTTTTGAGTGTTAGTCATGAATGATGAGGTTTTAGTAAACTAAATTCCTATTAAATAAACTTAGGATACACTAAAATGACAGAATATAGGGATTAAAAGAGTGAGAAAAGACCAAAGGAACCCAGAAAGAAATATGAAATCGACAGGTTCCACGAGACCATCTATGTTCTGTGGATTGTTCAACGGGTAGTAGATATCTCTCGTGGAAATCAGACAAGAAAGTCATTTCTTCTTTTTTGTTCAAATTGATATTTATATCTTACTTATTACTTACTTTATTTACAAATTATTTTATTAGTTGTTTGTCAATATATAAGTTATTTCCCCTTTAAATTCCCTTTAATTTATTTCCCTTCAAAAATAAAAATGAGTTTTCATTACTTAGTTAATACTTTTCAAGTTAGTCAAATCGTTGGTCAACCGCAAGTTAGCGAACATTCCGAGGGCTTAACACCTTCTCGGAATGTAAATTGAACCCCGAAATCCTTTGGATTTTTAAATTGATTTTAATATGTTTAAATTTTTTGAAAATTTGTAAGTTTTCTTAATTTCTTTAAAAAAATCAAGTGGCGACTCTCTTTGAACCTTAAGTTAAGTCGATTTTTCAAAAATCTAGTCTTTTATTTTTATATTTAGTAAAATAGAAATGACGACTCTGCTGGGGACTTAATTAAGTTCTAACCGCAATGTTTTGACTATTTGACTACTTGTTATTATTTGTTGAATTGTTTCTTTGCTTTACTTGTTAAATTGCTATAAACTGACATTGCAATCAAGGCATTTTTCATTGTATGTATAGTATATTAAGAATGGTTTCTGCATAAACGCAGTCAGACTTTTTATACTCGACCCTTTGCCGAAATGATCAACAATTTATTGGTGCGTCAGGCGTCCAATGGTTTTCGTGAGTTCCAGCCTAAGTTGTCCGCTTGAGTTACCGATCTTTCAAAAGCCACTCTTAGTCAACTAGCGTAGAGCGAAACCAAAGCCACTTTTGTATTATTTATCATCTACATAGACTAACATGTTTATCTTTTGAGTTATTTTTCTTTGTCAAGTACTTAGAACTGATATGTGTTGATAAGCTGGTTGGTCATCCTTATTTCACAAGATCTAAGGCCCCCAAAGATTCCTTCCCCGATCAAAGTTCGCAAAAAGGAAATGCAGTAATGGGTGATACCAATGACGAGATTGGTCTGACTGATGTTGTCGTGGCTCAGCCCGCCGCTGATGATCAAAATGAAT
Source organism: Solanum tuberosum (assembly GCF_000226075.1). Lineage (NCBI taxonomy): Eukaryota > Viridiplantae > Streptophyta > Magnoliopsida > Solanales > Solanaceae > Solanum > Solanum tuberosum. Next base: position 377,232 of record NW_006239227.1, read on the forward strand.
TAATTATGCAGTTAATGCAACAGATTGCCGAATTGAGGATTGAAATGCAAAGAAGACAAGATTTGCCTAATCCAATTTTCACTTTCAACCCTCCAGTAGATGGAAGACCTCTACCCTACTTTCCTCCTCCAAGCGTGGAACAGGTTCAAAACCCATCATCTAACCCCACTCAAAATCCCCCAATCATCGACCAAAATGCCCCAAATCTCCATCATGCATTCGTCTCTTACCAAGCGCCACTTCCTCCTCAAAACACCAACCCGCAAACCTGTCCTCCTCCTCAAAACCTAAATGTTAACAGTCCGCAAACCTTCACCCATCTCCAAAATTAGCATACCAACCCCCAGACTTTCCCCCAAAATTACCAAGCCCCTCAAAATACCCAGAATCCCTCCATTGCTCCACCTCTACCTCAAAAGACTACTTTTCAAATTCCAATTCCAAATGAACCTATGTCAACTGTTTCGACCTTTATCACTATAAGGAACAAGAGAGAGAGTGGAGGTCAAAGGAAGAGGTAGCCAAGCTGAACATGAAAGAAGAGATCAGGAAAGCCATGAAGGAGCAGCACTGTATTCCTGAGATCGATGGGTTGAGTTATGAGGATCTGTGCATCCACCCGAATCTGGACCTTCCGGAAGGGTTTAAAGTGCCGAAGTTCAACACTTTTGGAGGAATCGAAAATCTATTAGCTCATTTGAGAGCTTATTAAGACCAACTCGTAGGAGTTGGCAGGAGTGAAGCATTGTTAATGCGGCTCTTTAGCCAAAGTTTAAGTGGAGAAGTGTTGGAATGGTTTACCTCTTATGAGATAAAACAATGGTCTAGCTGGAATGCACTAGCTAAGGATTTTGTCGAACGGTTTGCCTACAATGTGAAGATCATTCCTGATCGCTATTCTTTGAAGAGAATTAAGCGGAAATACACTGAAAGCTATCGTGAATATGCGTATAAGTGGAGGAAAGAGGCCGCCCGGGTTCGACCCCCTATATCTGAGAAAGAGATCGTTGGAGTGTTCATACGCATTCAAGGGCCAAACTATTATGACAGGATAATGTTGCTCATTGGAGCAAAATTTGCGGAGATAGTCAAGGTAGACGGGACTATCGAAGATGGGATTAAAACCAGAAAGATTTCTCGCGTTGCCGCCTCAACTGAATCTTCAGGATTGTTGAAAAAAAAAAGAGAAGATGTGTCTTCCATCTCCTACGCATCTGATGGAAAATGACACTTCAGAAAATCCTCACCTTACAAAAGTTATCCTCTAGCTCCACAAAATTCATATCCGGCTAGTTATACCCAATCAAGTTATCAAACTCCACCACCGAGTTACCAAATTCTACCCCCTAATTACCAAACTCCACCATCGAGTTACCAAACTCCACCTCCACATTACCAAAATACCCATCCATATTACCAAGCTCCATCAGTTAATTGTTCAAATATCCAATCAAGTTACCAAAATCCACCTCCGCACTACCAAAACACTCCTCCTAGCTACCGATCTCCAGAATACCTAAATTTCCAAACGCAGGCACCAACTCACCAAAATCTTCCAAACTACCGTCAAGTACCTTCACATCCAGGAAACAATTACTATCTTCCTCACCCAAATCTTGAGAAAAAACCTTCTAAAGTCTTTACTCCTTTGGTTGAGAGTCGAACACAACTTTTTGAGAGATTGAAGTCAGCTGGCCTGATACAGACAATTGATCCAAAAAATATCAATGTCAACTCCAACCTTTATAGACCCGATCTTCACTATGCTTACCATTCAGGAGGTGCTGGGCATATTACTGAGGATTATATCAACTTGAAACATAAAATTTAACACTTGATAGATTAAAAGGTCGTCACTCTTCAAATTGCCACTCCTAATGTCAATAATAATCCCATGCCGAATCATAGAGGGGTGACTATTAATACGGTTGAAGTCGCAAAAGATTTGAATGTGGAGAAAGTTATAATCTCAGTCAACCTTGAAAAGCTTGAGAAAGTTGTAGCCTCCCCAACCAAAAGAGAGAAATTCAAATTTGTGATCATGGAACCTCATCAAGTTCTTGCTTTAGTGTCGAAGGAGGGTCAGAACAAGCAGAAGATCGATCAATCTTTTCCAAAATCTGTCTCACCTATATCAGTTTTTTCCAATGCAAATTGGTCTAGGGGAAGGAATAAGAAATCGGTTCAAAGAAGGTGATATTGTGCTTGAAGAGATGATCGAGACACCAGTCATACTAGACAGCGAGTCAAAGGAGCAAATGCCTAATTGGACATCCACTTCGCTCTTGATTTCTCACTCGTCTTGGTAGACGTAGACAATTTTCTATGTTATTTAAAAAATTGGTGGTGTTTTGAATGAGGCTCGAGACCCATCCTTTACTCTATTTTTGCCTCACTATGTTTTAATTTCCCTCTTCATATTTTGAAACTGGCAAAATGATTTATTGTCATGGCCAGAGTTCTTATTTTCTTATTTCAAATGAAAACCTCCTTTATTGCGAAAATTTGCTTTACTTGCTTCATATTTACTATCTAACAATATTTGTCTATGATTTCTGTTAAAATATTTTCAATCTATCAATAGCATGTCATGTCACAAGCTGAATGAACAAAATGGGGTAGATGCGGAGGAATTTGAGGACTACAATGAGAAGATCATGGTACCCAAACACCTGGTTGAGGAGTTCAGACAGTTTGAAAGTCACAATAAGCCGAATTCATAAGAGATTAGAATAGTGAATCAAGAAAATGATGAACGCATCAAAGAAATCTAAATTGGTGCCTATCTGACAAAAATGCAAGAAAGAGAACTCATCAGTTTGCTTGGAGAACACGTCGATACATTTGTTTGATGACATCACATGGTTGAGCAAGAAAATTGGATCTCACAAGTTATCGATCTACTTAAATGCTGTCAAAAGATAACATGTTTGGAGAATCGATTTCTATCTTTTCCTTGTAAACCGCCTTTATTTGTTTGTAATCGTTTATGCTTAGAATTTATCCCTTTTTATGAACTACGTCTGACCTGAATTCTCAAGAATGAGATACGTAGGAAGCCTATGTCGACCTCGGTCACCCTTTATCCCTTTTAATATTTCCTTCTTTTGTACTTGAACTACGTCTGACCTGAATTCTCAAGAATGAGATACGTAGGCGGCATATGTCAGCCTCGGTCACCCTTTATCCCTTTTAATATTTCCTTCTTTTGTACTTGAACTACGTCTGACCTGAATTCTCAAGAATGAGATACGTAGGCGGCCTATGTCGGCCTCAATCACCTTTTATCCCTTTTAATGTGTTATTTTTTTGAACTACGTTCGACCTGAATACTCAAGAATGATATACGTAGGCGACCTATGTCGGCCTCGGTCGTTTTCTTAGTTAATTTTTTTTATTTCTGTTGATCCTCGAGAGGGAAACTACGTTTGACCTGATTCATGCCTCAGTGGAATACGTGGGCGCCATGACGGTTCGATCATATCTCCCGTAAGATTTCTATTTTTCTTTACAATAGAAACTGGGAAATTTTTTTTGAGAGGGAATTAAAAATTCTCAAGAAGAGAAACTTTTTAATAAGTCGAGACTGAAGATACATTGAGAGTTTTGAGAGGATCTAAAAAATTCTACAAGTCATATATCAATAATTCGAGATACTCCAAGACATCTAACTAGGACATAAATTTTTAGGATGGCCTCAAAAATTTCTTCGAGCATCACTAGAAGTTTGTAGTCAATTTTGAATATTTCAAGCACGATTAGAAGTTTAAAACTAACTTCAAATGATCTTTGGCATCGTTAAAGTTCATAGTCAACTTCAACAATCTCCCGGATCGTTGGATTTCAGAGTTAACTACAAAATTTCCCGATTATAGTAGATTTCGGGGGAACCATGTCAGAAATTTCCCAAGCTTTAAGGATTTTTGAATTCTCCAGAACAAGCTATCTACATACCAAAGTTTTGAACCAAGGACGTTTATTTAAGCTTGACGTGACATGACACTTGGCAATGACCTTTTTCAATTACAACTTTTTGAAAACCTTTTTCTTAAAGATTTTATCTATATGTTTCAAATATTTTTGCATAAAATGTTTTGTCTTGTCTAACAAGAAACAGGAGATAAGAGCGATCAGCTGAAGATAGTAAGACAAGAAGCAAGCTATTGAAGAAGTCAACACATATCAGTTAGTTTTAAAAGCTAACAATTTTTCTGTGGATACAAGTCTATAAGATTGCCTCAAGTTCATCATATTTCTACATTCAGCGAATATAGAGAAGTCAAAAGGGCGAGGAGCTCCCCAAAATTGACAACTTTTCTGTGGATACAAGTCATTAATGTTTTTCAGAAGAAAAAGAAAGAGTTCAGAATACGAGTAACAACACCTCGTTTAAATTCCCAGCTAAGCATAAGTCACAACGAAAACAAAGTGTTCAAAATGGGAATAAGTGAAAGCATCACTCTCAACATATACAAGCAACTTAGATGACACGAGATTACATTTTTCAGCATTTAGAAGTTTGAAGAATATTCACGAATTCCAGACGCGGTAATGTGAACTACCCAGAGGGACGTCAACTTTACCACCCAGATAGACATTCCTAAAGTATTATCAAATGAGATAATACTATCACCCATAGGGACATCATCGTTATTTTATCAATGAAATATCATCATCCTACCGACGGATCTTCATTATCATTATCCTACCAATGGATCATCAACATTATCCTACAAATGGATCAACATTACCCTACCGACAGATCTTCATCTTCATCAACATCATCCTACCGACGGATCTTTATTATCATTATCCTACCAATGGATCAACATTTTCCTACCAAAGGATCATCAACATTATCCTACCGACGGATCTTCTTCATCATCATCCTATCGATGGAGTATCAGCAGCATCCTACCATTGGATCAACATCACTCTACCAATGGATTATCATCATCCTATCAATGAAACATCATTATCCTACCAATGGAGCATCAACATCATCATCCTATCGATGGAGCATCATCATCATCCTATCGATGAAGTAATAGCATCCTATCGTTATCATCATCCTATTAATGAGGAATCATTATCCTATCAATGGAGCATCAACATCATCATCTTAATCGATGGAGCATCATCATCATCCTATCATGTAGGAGCATTATCCTACCAATGGATTGGCATCATCCTACCAATGGATTATCGTTATCTTACCCATGAATAATCATCACCAATATTTTCATTTGCAAGAACGTCATTCAGAGATTCATCGACATATTACATCAGTTTATATTTTATTACTTCGACATCAAAGGAAGAGTACATTGAAGATTATATCACAAATATGAAACACAAGCTTTATTTGCTTTAAGTCAAACTGGAGGAAACTAACGTCAAATGTTCAAAGAGAGTAATTAAGAGTCAACACGGTAAAAAACAATATCTCCATATTTGAATTATCTTTTTATACTAATGAGTTTTATCTTAGTCTTTGTCGAGAGCATACAAGAGGATGAATTCTCAAAACAAACCACAGGTGTGGACGACATAAAAAAGGATGCAGCACAACGTGGAACTTTTTCTTAGCAGCGAACTGGGACATAGTCCGAAAAGGAGTATTAAACTCTTAGGATGCGAGTTGAGGAGCGACTTCCACCACAATCAAACCACACCACTATCAGAAGGCATATGGGTTTTTCTTTAGGTTTATCGGTTCCAGTTTCGAATTCGAGAAATTTTGGTTTCCACCGGAGGCAACTTTCCAATCCAAGTGACAATACACCAAGAGCTTTGGAAATTATGTCTGTGTAAGTTCTTAATTATTGGTGTGAAGTGCACCATATTCATGGCTAAGAGGTTGCAAACCTCTTTTTCATACTCGACTTATTTGTTATTCTTCCAGAACCAAAAGTTATCTTAGCATACTAGATTTCCTTTTCAATCGATAGAGTTTGAACTACAAACAACCTGATTCCTAAGGTTTAGGGGATATGTAGGCGGACTCAATGTTGAAAACTCGGCTGTATTTCGATATGCGCTCTTAATTCTTATTCTCGAGCACTCCGTTCTCTTCATAATTCGTTATCGGGATAGTTTTTGAATTCTTTCAAAATCGTGCGTCAAATCAAGCGTATAAAAATACAGATGGCCTGAATTCTCATATAGCCTGAGATATGTAGGAAACCCATGTCTAGGGTTTGGCCATAATTCTTAAAGTCCGTACCCAAAGCCCTTTTCTAAAGGATGAATATGTGGTCGGTCAAAATGGGATTCGTCAATTTCATTTGCCTCGAATTTCTTTCATCAATCCAACTCAAACGAGGGATAGTTGTTGACACCCAATTTTGAACCTCCACAATATAAATTAATCATTTCGAGTTTCTTCAATTTCAAACGATTTGAAATAATTAGTTTTATGCAAGAAACTTCGATTAAAAAAATTATACTTTGCAAGTTATTTTAAATAGTTTTGTCACTTTTTATAATTTTTAGATAATATAAATGTTTTACATAGTTATGTATATAATTAGTATATTTTATGATTATTCGAAAATCGTCTCAAAAAGATTTTATTTTAATTAAATATTTGGTTAATTAGTTTAGTAATAGTTTATATTTTTTAAATTAATTAATTTATAATTAAGTTTATTATTTTATTTCGTTAAGATTAAGAGGTTCATTAATTAATTTATGTTAATTAATTTTGTTCAAGTTTTAACCGAATTTGGTCATTGTTTAATTACAATTTTCCGCCAACATCTTAAACCCTTCAAAAGAACAAGTGTTGGGCCCTCCTTTTTCAATTTTCCAGCGGCCCATGTTTTCTCTTTAAAATCCTAGCCCATTTCCAAATACCCAGCCCAAACAACTCCAGATATAATATAATCAGCAATACATACAATACAACCGCATACAGCAACACCAAATCGACCCAACCCCTGTACGCTTCTCCTTTCTTCTTCTCCGTGAACCAGTGCAGCAAGAACCCAAAAACAGCGCAAAGTCCAGCAGTCCAGTGAATTTAGCCCAGAAATCGTGAGCCAGCCCAACGAAATTGACCCGAATTGCATGTCCATATCCTCTTCCTCTCTCCCTAATCCTCTCGTACAAGACTGTTGGATAAGAGGCCAAATTGAGCAATCTCGATGCTGGTTCGTCCTTGCCTCACCTAGAATCAATGGTTATCCTCTTGAATCTGTTGGAATTGTACGAGATCAGTACTATTCAAGCTCCTCAAACCTTATCCTAAAGAAAAATCTGAATTTAAAATTTTGAATTCACAAAAATTCTACCCGATTTCCCCTTAAATTCAATCTAATTCCCTCTATATAAAGACCCTCTTCCTTCAGTTTTTGGATTGGGGGAAAAATAGAGGAAAAAGTTAAGGACAGAGCTCACATACAGAAAAAGCAATGTTTACATAAAAATACATACATAATAGGCTAAAGAGATACTACATTGACTTGGAGTCTAGAGTTTTGGGTTTTCTTTGTCATTACCTACTCACTGAAGTTTGTCGGAGTCTCATTGTTGTGGTGGGAGTCAGTTCCTACTCGTTGTTGTCCAGTTCACTTCCCTTAGAAAGGTAACACCTAAATTAGTTTATTTTCCAGTTATGTTCAATAAATTGGTGTGTTTGATTCTCAACTATTGAGCCTTTGAATGATAGAAGATTTGGTTTGTTTCGATTCATTGTTGGTTCCAAATCAGTAGTATAACTTTTTTTTCTTTTTATTCAATCGATTTTCCAGTTTCATCCTCTCTGGTGTCAACTCGGTTTGTTTCTTTGAGTATGATTGCTTGAAGATTCTTCGTCCTCTTTACTGACGGTTTTGATTTTCTAGTTATGAATGTGATCTAAATATGTATATAGATTTTGGAAGGATGGATCCTGACTTGTCGTTTTTGCCTTCTCATCTTTCATAGTATAGTGGTGATTGCTTTCGAAATGGTTGTATTAGTCCTGGTTTGTTCTTATTTCATATGAGCCTGCCTTTCTTTGCCTGTTAGAGTTTTCTGTGACCCTCATGCCAATTTCTAGCTTGTTTTCGATAGCTTGTGAGTATGCAGGATCGTGAATATACAACCGTCGTTCTCTTGGCTTTGCTTCTCTTCAAGTTTTAGCATGCCTTCTATAGTTGCTAAGATTAGTCCATGGATTCTTTAATTTATTTGTTCTTCACTTAGTTTGATCAATGTTTTATGGGTTAAAATCAGTAACGGAAAAGCTGTCCAATTAATGTCAATACTAGACTAGATCTTTGTGCAAATTTCGAATTACTGGAAAGGATTTTAAGTGGGGCATGTGCTCTATTGAGATAAATGTTGATTAGCCAAATTTAACAAATGGTTTGATTGTTCATTTTTTGTTTCGAATTCTTTTATTTGAGTTTGTTTCTATTTTCTTTACTATGTTAAGCAGGATGACTGTCTTACTTTGAATATTTTGAGGGAAGTCTATTATGAGTGTTACGTTATTCATGTAGGCATTTGTTTCTTTGCCTTGGTCAATTAAATGTGTTGAATTAGCAGCAATCTAGTTAGCTATTGATGTTTACCATGAGTAGTGGGTAAATTTATCTAAAATAGTGGTTTAAGCTTAATTATTTTTTTGCTACTTTTACATAATTTTGGTCACTGGTAGTTTTGTTGTTTCATATTCTTTCTCTTTGGATTTTCATTGTTTTGATTGAGGAATAGTTAGATGCACTGTTGCTATATTTATTTCGGGTGCTAATTCCTATCTTTATTTTTCTTTGTATCATGTGAACTCGTATGGAGTCTAAGTTGGATCCAAATCTCATCCGCCTTTTCATTTCAAAATGGGTCATAAAACCCCCAAATCCTCTTTTCCCCTCAAGTCATCCCCTATTGCAAATCGTGAAGTAGGTGTATAGGTTGAAAACAATAAATAAGGGCTGGAGATTGAATTTTCAAGTTTCGGGAAGCTTGAATTACGACTGTATACATGTTGTATACAGCCGTATACACTGGTATACATGAAAAAAATATCAAAATACAGAAATACATGGATGAAATTAGAAATGCAAGTTTCAAAGTCCCTGAAAATGGGAGGTATAATAGTCATATACAGGTTTTGGACGTTGGTATACACCAAATATATACACATATTTTTCAGGAGCAAAAATGGGCCAAAAACCCAATTGAAATTACAACAGGGGTGAAAGAAGCTGGCCCTGCCAGCCCAACAATTTGAATTTGGGCAAAATGGCCCAAGTTTAATATATCTTACTCTTTAATTTTATTTATTTATTTGTTGTATTAACTAACCCTCATATTTGACTTGGTTACTATTTAATTAAATTCCCATAAGAAAGTCATTTCTTCTTTTTTGTTCAAATTGATATTTATATCTTATTTATTACTTAGTTTATTTACGAATTATTTTATTAATTGTTTGTCAGTATATAAGTTATTTCCCCTTTAAATTCCCTTTAATTTATTTCACTTCAAAAAAAAAAGTGAGTTTTCATTACTTTGTTAATACTTTTCAAGTTAGTCAAATGTTTTAGTCAAATCGTTGGTCAACCGCAAGTTAGAATACATTTCGAGGGCCTAACACTTTATCGGAATGTAAATTGAACCCCGATCCCCTTTGAATTTTCAATTGATTTTAATAAGTTTAAATGTTTTGAAAATTTATAAGTTTTCTTAATTTCATTAAAAAATTAAGTGGCGACTCTGTTTGAAAAAATCATTTTTTTTCTTTAAACCTTAAGTTAAGTCGATTTTTCAAAAATCTAGTCTTTTATTTCTATTTTTTAGTAAAACAGAAATGACGATTCCGTTGGGAACTTAATTAAGTTCTAACCGCAATGTTTTGACTATTTGACTACTTGTTATTATTTGTTGAATTGTTTCTTTACTTTACTTGTTAAATTGCTATAAACTGACATTGCATTCATGACATTTTCCATTGTATGTATAGTATATTAAGAACGGTTTCTGCATAAACGTAATTGGACTTTTTATACTCCACCCTTTTCTGGAATGATCGGCAATTTGTTGGTACATCAGGCATCCAATGTTGGTACGTCAGGCGTCCCTTGTTAATTTGGCTCTTTTGCCGAAGTTTAAGTGGAGAAGCGTTGGAATGGTTTACTTCTCATGAGATAAAGCAATGGTCTAGCTGGAATGCACTAGCTAAGGATTTCGTCGAACGGTTCGCTTACAATATGGAAATCTAGTCTTTTATTTCTATTTTTTAGTAAAACATATTCGACAGGTTGTGCGATGAAATTGGTTCTACCACATCATTACACTGCATTGTCCAGCTTTGTTGTGTTGTGTAACTTGATTCTCTGTTGATATGATAATTAATCGTAACCTTATATGTTTATCTTATTCGCTTCGTACTGTATAAATTGGCAGCACCGATGTTGAAATGGGATTTTTCTGCGGGCAGGTGGAAAAGTTTCACAGTTTATTTCTTAAGTATGATTAGTTGTTTATGATCAGTCGGTCTAACCTACTAAGTACATGTGGATTTTACTCACCCCATACTTCTATTATATTTTTTCTGTAGATCCTAGTCAGGGTGATCTTCATAGCGATTGATCGGATCTAGCAATTTCTTCGCATTCGGAGTTGTGGTGAGATCCTATTTTTCGAATCACCATTAGTCTTCATCTGTCATTTATATTATTTAATTTCCTTTTGAGGACTTGAGATGTATTTTAGAATCTAGAAATGTATTATATGCTCTTTATACTTATGCTACTAGGTTTTGGGAACTTCTTTGTTGTTTTCTTATTGGTTGTAGCCTGACTTCCCTCTGGAAGTCTCATATAAGTTGTTTCTTTTGGCTTACAAATAATTTTTTAGGTTCTCCAGGTGTGAGCCATCATGACCTCGCAGATTTTGAGTTGTGACAAAAACACATATATGTACATATACAATTGGCCAAACACATAGAGTTACAATCAAATATTGTATCTGTGCAACTTTCAGTTAGGATAAGATATTGTATATGCGGATATATTGTATACATGTATTCTGCCATGTTTTTCACGCCTCGAGTCTACACCATATATGTGCCCGGCACTCGAGAACCATTGTTGGTCCTTAAGCGAACCCATGGTCTGGCTCATTACTCAGCGGAAGACTTACTCAAGTAAAATGGGAGCCCCAAATGCAAACTCAACTCATAAATTATCATTAATGAAAATAGTTTAACTTAAAGCTCATATGAAATACTCAAATGAACATAAGTTCAACTCAAAGTCTTTAAAATATCACAAGGGAAATGGAAAAAGACTCTTCAACTACTACTGTCTATGAAGCCTCTAAATACTATGATGGAAGTCGGGGTAAGACCCACGACATCCTAACAAAACAAAGCCAAAATGCGAATCCCTCTGGATAGCAAGGAGGCTCACCAAAGCTAACAGAAATGCGCTGGGATCAACGGAGCACTGGTTGATGATCATGAATACCTGTATCTGCATCATGAAACGATGCAAGACAAATGACGTCAGTATATTGAATGTTGTCACGACCCAAAAATGGACGTGATGACACTCATCTTATCTCACCAAGACCAGTCAGCCTAAAACTCAATCATTACAATAAAATGCGGAAAAATTCATAATCAACTCAAAAATACCCCAAAAATCTGGTTGTCACGTGTACAAGCCTCTAAAGTATTACAATTGATTTAAAAGAAAACATATGTCTCAAATGACCTTGTTTCTAGAATAGAACAAGATCATAATTAAGATGAAAGAAGGTCCGCTGAAATGACAAGCAACTACCTCACAAACCTCCACAAGAAGTCTCGGACAAGGAGAAGAGAAAATATCACAAAGGTCCGGGCTAGTAACCTACAAAAAAAAATGTGGTAGCAAGGGGTGAGTACCAAACCACGCGGTACTCAGCAAGTAAACCTCTAAACACAAGCTAAGGGGATAGAATACG
>NW_006239227.1:389575-393876 GCF_000226075.1 Solanum tuberosum
TACTCAATCTCATGTCAATGCATGTGCACAATATAATTTCAAATAAAGGGGATGATGATCTCAATCAAATATTAATATGATATGTAATCACCTCAGCTATCACAAGTATACGGGTTCAATAAAGAACACAATCACACATAATAAATCAGGTTAATAATATATCAGCTAATGCCCATATGCTTTGGTATTCTCGGATTACTATCTGCATTCTATAGTAATAAACCTTCCCTTTATAACACTAGTACTTGTACAAATGTCTATCACAAACAATTATCAACACATCACACACAAACAATTAATCATGTTGCCTTTTATTACCCCTTTTCACCATTAGAATTAATCAATGTGGACAAGTCAACCCATCAACAAGTCTCATTACCCCCAACACATATTACAAGGAAATACACAAATTCCATACACTTAACAAGGGTTTAGAAATCCACTTGCCTCAATCAACCAAAAATTCACTCCGGGACTTGAACCTTCCATTTTCGTTGAACTTCCAACTCAAAGCAATCTATTCAAATAAATGACCACGATAAGATTTTGAAACTAACAACATTCATATTATTATGTGTCTAGTTTAGACCCAATAACTCACCCCGAATTTATAATCAAGTTTCTAAGTTTCAAGCTTAGGGTTAAGTCTTAATTTCTCCCAATAATACAATTCTAATAGTTTTCATACAAGATAATACACCCAAGATTTAATTACCCATATTATAATATCGAAACTTGATTCACAGTATGATAATCAAAATGTAAAAACTCAAATCGGTGACAAGTTATATCAATTCTTATGTCGTCCGAGGAATGACAAAATAAAACCATCAACATAATTTAAGTTATACTTTATTTCTAATTATTACCTCATCCCTAATGATTGCCTCAATCATTGGTCACCACTACACACTAACCATTACCACCAAAAAAAAATAACCCTAATACCCTAATTACCAGAAACATTGCAGCGTGCATATGAAATTACATATTTAATAGATTCCCACATCTCTCCTTTTTATTTCACCATCTCACATTATAATATTAATAATAATAACATGACCTATAACAATATACTTAAATAGATCAACTGAAATATTACCTAGATATGCAGAAGTCGGTTCCTATGTCGGCCGCCGCTTTGCACATGTTAATATTTCTTCTTCCCTTTCTTTTTTTCTAAAATAATTATATTCTAAAAGTGATAAACCTTATTAACTTATTTTTAAAAGATATAGGTCAAATAGTATAGGGTGTTATATAAATTATCACTTTAGCCCACTAATTATCAATTAAGTCAATTATCTATAATTACTCATCAACTAATTAACTAAAGTTAAACAAATAGTTCAGAATTTCCAAAAATGATTTTCTGGGTCTTTACAAATGTAAGAGCATGTAAGGGAAAAACTGAACATAGGGATACATAGTTGAACTGATAGAAGGGGAAATATACTCACCTCAACTCAACGCACTCAACTCAACATGAAAGAAACAATGAAAGATGAAAGGTGTATAAAGCTTTTAACACAATAGATAATAACTCAATGTATATAAAAATACAATAATAAACTCTTTACTCTTATTTGGGAGAATCTCTAACCGACAACCATACTATGAGTTATGTGATGATACAATGTCTCGCCCACGCTTCCAGAACTGTCTTATACCTTGCCTGAGTATAGGACATCCTCAACTAATTGGATCCACTAAGCCATTCTTAAGAGCAATAGAATCATCTAAAAAGTATAATCCTTTACCCATGTTGGCATACATGGTTTATTAGGATTTTGAGTTGTCTGAACGCATCCCCAAATCGGTGCTCAATACTACTCCCATTAATATATAGAACTCATGCTCAAATGTATAAAAACATAACTCATCCTCAACTTGAGATAATTACTCAAAAGATTCTCTTAAAGGAGATACTGCTCAAAAACTCCTCATGAACTCGTTTAGAAATCAAGGTTTCCTCTCGTTGTAAACGTAAAAGTGTTTTAAACTTGGGAATACTTAGTTCCCTTATACACACTTTGAAACATGAAACTCAACTCTCCTCATTCTCTTACTCATTCACTCAAGTCTTAAAACAAGTTTTAGAAGATTGTAAAAGATTTCTCAAAATGACTCAAAAAAATTTCTCGAACTTTACTCTTACTCTTTACTTTGATTTGAAATGAAGATTTAACAGTTATGATTAGGATATATAGGATCTCTCGATGATCAATGAATCCTTAGATAGTTGGTAATAAAAAGAGAGCGAAAACACGATTCAAAGGAATGCATACGAGATGAAGAATGGAGGCGAAAGGGGTTTGACGCCCCTGGTGCGTCAGTGGCACACCGCGCCAGCCCTCAATTAACTGGGGATGGTTTGGGGCTCACTGCAGGCGCAGGGCGCCAGCCCCCCTGACACTCTGAGGGGATCGCCGCCCCAACCCAAACCCTAAACTTTTTGATGATTTTTTCCTCTCAATTTTTTGTCTAGAATCGATTAATTTCTTCCAAAATTCCTTAGGTTCATAAACCCAACACAATTAATAAAAAAAAACACTCAAGAACAACACTCATTCGCAAGACCCTCACCTCATGAACTCAACAAAACTCCATTGTTAAAGAATGAAGTACAAAACCTCAAGAACCTGATCAAGAATCTCAACATACAGAATCTCATGGACAAATTCATAAATGAAAATTCATGATTGGTGTGAGGGTGAACAAATCCAACACTATGAGAGCTTACATACCTCAAAAGAACCAAATTCATGGCGGTTTCCCCAAATTCTTAAAGAACTCTTGAAACCTCCTATTTTCTCCTCTTGAGCTGTTCCCTAATTTTCTTAAATGTTTTAGAATGAATGAAAAAATGATCTCAATCACTTTAGATCCCTAATTGGGTGAAAAAAACATGGAGGCCTAGTGGGGTAGGTAAAAGATCAAAATACCCCTCCTTAAAATAGATGAAATGTCTTAACTAGAGAGGTTGCACTCAAACAGACATAACTCCTTCATCCGAACTCAAAATTTAGCAAACTCAGTGGTGTTGGAAAGAGGACTCAACGACCTTCGATCTGATACCTTAAAGGCTACCTAACTTGTAACACCCCGTATTCGAAACAGGCCAAAAATGCAGATTTTGAGAAGTTGCAGGTGCAACCCACGGTTGCCAATTCCACGGACCGTAGGTCAGACCACGGCCCATGCTGGTGGTCCGTGGTTCACCACTGCAACCCCTCCCCAGCCAAGCTCAGAAAATTGGCTAAGTCCCGACTCACGGACAGACCCACGGTCCGTAGATCAGACCACGGTCCGTGGTCTGTGTCCGTGGATCGAGACTTCCCTTACCCAGCCTCTGACACAAACTACGGTCAACCAGCACGGACCGTCATTCGATCCACGGTCCGTAGGTCTGACCGTAGATGAGGGTCAACAGCTAGTTAGCTGAAAATTATTGATGGATCAACTTCAGATGATCATAAATTTTAGCACAAAAGGAATTGTGTGTCCCATTACCTATGGTATGATAGATAATTGAATTATCTAACCAATGCCACCGATTTTGCTGAATTCCGACCTCCGAGTAAAAAGTTATGCTTGTTTTAGTGAAGCCCTGTCGGGCAGACTCGACCTACGGACCCAATCGAAGGACCGTCGATTGATTGACGGCCCGTCAGTCCAAACCGTCAGTCACTCCGACAGCAGTTAATTCAGGGGTCTTTTGGTCTTTTCCTATTTCGTTTAACCCCTAAGATACGTCGTTTAAACCCTAAATCATGAGATTTTAATCAGTTTAAACCTAGAAACATAACTAGAACTTACCTAAGTCAAATCATTAATCAAAACTTAGAAAATTAGAAGCAAGAGAGGAGAAAAAGGTCAAGAACCCTAGTTCAAGAACGAAGCAAGGTTCCATCAGTTCCAGCCCAGAAATCAAAGGATTTCTCCGTGAAATTCGTCACCAGGTATGTGGGATTCCACTAATGGGTTCCTTTCGCCCATTAGATCCCTAGAATTCAGTCAGATTCTTGATTCCATGATTATGAACAGACCTAGAGTTCCTAGAATTACAACAGATCATCATGAATTAGTTATTAACATGTTCCAAATCAGATTATCATGTTACTACATCGTTTCTCGCATGAACTTCAGATCCCTAGCTATGTATTTCTTTAGTTCTTGAATTACACATGCTAGGTCAGATAACTCAGTTATTCAGTTATACATGCCTCAGTTATTAATGCATCATTATCAGATTAATTGTTGCATTCTCAGTTTGCATGTTCAGTTCAAGCTATCCAGTA
>NW_006239227.1:394514-406835 GCF_000226075.1 Solanum tuberosum
TTTTGCTAGATCTAGTTGGGGCATGTCCCAACATTTCTAGTCAGTTTAGAGGCTTATTTCAGACATAGTTAGATTCAGCTTAGTATTTTGAGTTTGATATTTCTTTTGTATTAAACTCTCAGATTTGATATATTCAGCTATAGTATATGGGTATTCCCCATCTTTTCAGATTTATTTATGATTTAGCTTCCGCATCAGTTTATTATCTTTAGTATGCTCATGATCATGCCAACAGGGTTAGCTTGGGATCACTTGTGGTCCTAGGTCCCGTGTCCCCGTCTCGGGGGTAGCTCGGGGTGTGACATAACTCATCTTGTGATGAAAGTTATGGTCATTTGAAGTTGACCCAAAACTTAAAAACTGACTAAAGTTTAAGGTGTTACAACAAAATCTCGTTATTTATGAAAACATATTCATCAAAAAAAGACACAAACCTCCTTTTGTTTCTTTTTCTTTTTAAAACATTGCTTATAGCAAAATTCATATAGCTGGAAAAAATACGTGAAATATAATATAGTGCATTGAAATGATTAGAGAAAAATAGATAAGGCATAAATTGGGCTCTTTTTGGAATAAATATTTAAATGGTGAGGAGAACTTAGAATTTTGACATGGTATCCTATTAATAATATAAGTAGCATAAACTAGAGCTTTAGGCAAAAATGATGCAAAGGCTAGTTCTTGGAAAGTAAGCAACAAATGACATTATTGAGGTGGTGATGTTTGTGCTCAACATGACCATTTTATGTTGGGAGAGTATATGGGTAATAAAATTGGTGAATAATTCTCTTATCATGGAATATGAACATAAATTGAGTATTATCGTAATCTTTACCCCCTTTCGATTGGAAATATGAGAAAGATGAATCAAAGACATTAAATATCATATTATAAAATTTAATAAATTTGCCAAAAGTTTCAGATGTTGAATCAAGCGACTAATGTCATTAGTATTTTTAGATGTACTAAAGACAACAACTAGTTGTTGAGAATCATTGTCACGACTCGAGACTATCCCTAATCGTGACAAGGTGCTTTGAGCCACAAATGACACCAAGTAAACCTTGTGGACTAGCATGACACTAAGATAAGAAAATATCAATAGACGAATATCTGAGTACACATAGCTAAATTAATCTGACTTGTCTAAAAATCTCTACTAATATGAGTTGCTAGGACAAACCCCTAGCTAACTCCAATTGTCTGAAACTGAAAGTATGACTGAAAGGAAATATAATTGTTGTCCTCAGAAAGATGAGGACTCACCAACTCGGTTGCCGCTCACGGGAGATAGTATTAATTAACTGCAAACTAGATATTGAGTGTCAGAACCTATATTATTAAACAATATTGCAAGAAAGTACGCAACTAGTACTTTGAATATATTGAGTATGTAAGATAATGCATGATAAATGTAATAACTAAGCATGATGAATCTATAAGACATGCTAGCGCAATGACCAAGTAAAATAACACAGAACTAAGATGTACATAATGAAAATACATAAATACATGGTCATGCAATAACTAAAAGACTAACGGTAGGAGATACTAAAATCGACATATAAGCTTGTAAGCTACTACATGGAGTTTGATGTATAATCCCCTCAAAAGGGTCAAATGTAGTTTGCCATGAAAAATCAAAATAAAGACAATAGAATGAGATAGTGCATGAACGTAGAGCAATTGAATCAACACAAAGCTTGAAGATTGCGATGAAATGCAACTAAAGGACATAAAGAATCTTAGATCAAACATTTTAGCTAAACAAATCAACAATTAACTTAGACTCTGGAGCCGAAAATGTGTTGAAATAATTTATGATTATGAAGATTACATAATCACAGAGATTTTAATTTTAGGGTAGTTTTGTGATAAGAAAAAAGAATCATTAGAGTCGTTTAGTAGAAAACATTTAAGGAGAAGAGACAGTGTTTTGGTGGAATAACCCAACACACTAGGTAATGCATTTATAATACAATCACAATAATATTGCAATACAAAAAATGAAAATGTATTAGATACAAGGATATATTTATATATAACAATCAAATATGACTTTATTATAGTAAATGTTTATTATCATGTTAATCTATTAGCCATATATTTCTTAACAAGGGGTAAGGTTTATAAATCATGTGTATCTACTCCACTCTTTGCATGTTCTATTTCTTTCATAGTAAGTAATTGGTTTTAAGGCAAATAAGGAATTTTCCGAATTTAGATCTTATACTTATACAACATTAATCACACAAAATTTTACCAAACTCCAGTAAGAAAGGACAAACTCGTACACATGAATTGCATTGTTTTCAACTCTTAAGCATTAGGCCCATTCAACTATAAACCATAAAATTATGACAAATCCTACTTTTAAATCTCAATTCAAGCTAATTTAAAAGTACCTTACTCCTCCTTATCGGAAGGCTGAGGAGAACAGGGTAGAACAGATGTTTGAGCTTTCTTTTCCACCGTGTGTTTTTTTTTGAACTCTGGAGAGGCCCAATACTCATTCAATTTTTTCCATATATCTTCACGAATCCATGATGGCCTCTTATCATGTTTTCGGGCATACCAAAGCAAATCACTCAACCTACGAGAACATTTTCGGAAAAAAATTTCTCGTATCTTTGCCTCATGGTCGAGAGACCATGCACACTTCATCTGCATATAATTGAATTTTTAGATTGAATAAATGTCCAATATAAGAAGTGTTTCTCTTTAAACAATATATACATCACAAATATATATGTCCTGCATCTAGATTGATTAACTTGTTTGAGACCAAGGAGTTATTAAACAGTTCAAGTAGATAATTAATTTATTTTTACCTTGAATTCAGCAAACATTCTCTCTCTAATGTTCAACGGAACCTCTTTCCAGTACCTCCATGGTTCGTTATAAACCGAACACATTGATTCAACCATAGCCTTCGCGGACTGAATAGAAGGATAAAACCTGCATTATATTTAAAATTGTGATGATAGAGAAGCTACTGCAAAATGAAAACAAATGAATAGAAGGATAAAACTAGTATCTTTTTAAATAATTTTAAAACTAGCATGTTTGCTGAATGTGATATTTATTGTTTTGCAAACTATATTATTGGTTGTATAATCTAATAGAATAATACTTTGACTGATCTTACTTCTAAATATGATCAAACATCAAAATATAATAATCTAGCAAAAGTAGTATATAGTTCACTTCTCATTTGACATAAGGCTCAACTTGTTAACAGAACTATTAAAAAGATTACATGAATACTTACCCCAATCCATCGGGAATAATAATCAATCTCTGGAGTTCATCATTCTTTTCAACATTTGGAGGATCTTTCCACTGTGCAGAAGCTTTTGTAGGAGGTTGTGTAGCTGGTGGACGACTGTTACCTCCAAGAGCCATCTAAAAAATAAGAATAAGAAAAAATAGCAGATTAATCCAATGAATCGATGTCGAAGTCCTGTTAGCTCCAGCAAATAGAGCACTGATAAAATATTAATACAACAGATATTGTTTAATGATGAGGAATTTGTAATTAGAATCAAGAGATGTTGCTGCTAAAGGAGCCTTCAAGTCGAAAAATTATGAAATGGTTCTGGCCTCATTTGTTTACACTTAATGGAGGTCTAAATCTTAATCATTCAAATCAATCCATTAAGTGCATTTGTTCTTAAGGTTTAAATCTGAATGATTAAGACTCTGCCCATTAAGTGCATTTGTTTCTTTCCTTTTAAACCTCTTAATGGGTCTAAACAAATATGAACGAATCAGATCTATAAAAGAGTCTTATAACTATTCAGAGACTCGTTATTTTCATGCCACTTACTTTTCTTCTCAACCACATACCATTTTTTTTTCTCTCCTCTTCAGCTGCTACTGTGTTTTATGCTATCCCATTTACGATTTTAAAGAAAACAGCTTTACCTTCTGATATGTGTGAAGTCAATATAAATCTCTCTTTGCAAACTCATTGATGACTAAAATAAATAGTTTGAGCATAAGGGTGCCTCTATATATGTAATCAATCTCATGAAAAATGAGTATTTTTTCCTTACTTATTGGTTTTATTTGTCAACTAATCCATGTTTACGGAGTTCAAACATATGTGAATATAACAAAAAATGGTTAAAAACTTATCAGGGACCAAGAACGCAGAGAATCTCTTACTTATATACTTACACACAAGAAATTACAGTCGACAAAGCCAACTTTAGCCTTTAAGTCACTTGGAGATTATGATGGACATCAGCTTAATTTTTTAAAGAATTCATGTTATTTTGTCGTGGTATACTCTTATATTAATATATAAGTTTTATTTGTATTTTAGTTAATAAAACTTTTATATAAAATATAGTTTTTTCGGATATTATTTTCTATCAAAAAAAAATATTTTGCTAAAATGAGATTTTATAATATTTTATTGATACAGTGTAATTTCATATGAACATTTAGATACTGAAAACAAACAAACTTAATCATTTGGTGTTCATATCCATAGACTATCTTAATATTCAGATAAGCATTCAAATTCTTACATCTAGATCTTAATTCATATTGTTAGCCAAAGATAGGTTTTGATGAGTGCCAGATTTAAGGAACGAGCTCCACAATCATGATCGCAGAAGACCAAATCCCAACTGGAAATAGAGAGAAAGAATATTGTTGAGGCGGTGGAAATAATAGAGTGCTCCTAGTCCCATGAGGAAAAGGAACCACTACAAGTATTCCAAGTCTCACGAGGAAAAGAAATCATTACAAGTTTGCTGATGTAGAGTTGAAGTAGGAAGGGACTCTTGTTCTATAAATAGAGCAAGGTTTTCTCCAAAGAAAGTTGTGCACTTACACAGAGAGATACGAGTAAAACATAGTCTTATTGTGAGGGAGTTCAAATTGAAGTTTTGTTGAAGTGTTGCGAAGAACATAATTGAAGAATTCTATTCTATTTAGTTTAAGTCTTTTGTTAAAGTTGTCGTAATTTATTTGCTATGAAATATAGTGTTGTTGGATCTTTGAGTTGGGGGCAACTTGAAGATCTGGGACATAAACTTTTGGGAGTTTGTGTTTTATGTCTAGGAATTAGAGTTTATAATTTCTTAGGTTACATTGGTTTGTAATTATTTGTAGTTTGAAGTTTTATTGAGTTAATAAAAGTTTGAAAGTGAAACTGTTGGGCAATTACAAACGTACTTACTTTGAACTACTAAACATTCTAAGGATCAGATAACCCATAAAACATCCTTAGAAGAATTATGGAGGTCATGATTCCAACACACATCTTAATATTCAGTCAGATTCATAATTCTTAATCTTAATGAAAAATAAATGAGTCCCTGTACATAATTAATCTTCTTAACTATCCAAAGTAGGTGCAGAAAGTATAAACTTATGGTTTATTGTAATACCTTTTGTCGTTTTTCTTGTGATGGACTTTGCACAATATCATTTTGTTGAAGGGAGGTCTGGACCTCTTTCTTAGCAAGCTGAAGACACGTTATCTTTAGTGTATGCAGGTTACTTAAGTATACATAGAGCAAAATATGATGAAAAATACACTTACTTCCGAAGTTGATATATGAACACGTTTAGATCCAGAAGATACACCAATCCCAGCATTGTCATCCATGTTATCTATAGTTGCTCCAGGTTTTGAAGCTTCCTCTATATGAAGTTCAACATTTAGGAATTAGATTTATGTTACATAGGCATTTATAGAAAAAATTGAATGACACTTTAAAAAGTAATGTTTTGAAAACTATCTAAAAAATCATTCTAATGTATAAGCAAAAACTGTTTTGATAAAAAAAAAGGAAAAAACAAATCATGTACAAAAACGGACACAATACTTGCTGATATTAAATTAAGATACGCCTCTACTACATCTACATCCCCCCCCCCCCCATTTACTAACATAACCATCCAAAAAATAAAAGTAGAAATTAATATAACTCTATAAGAGTAATTTCTAATTAATTACCATTGAGTATCGTCTTCTCAGCAAAGTCGTATAGATCCTTTTTCTTTTTTGTGTTATTGTCTTCATCGGATTTTTTGTTCAGCATTAGATTTTCTCCCCTTTTCCCTTCATTTTCTACATCGAATTTTTGGTTTTGCACCATTCTCACGGGGGATTTCCTTCCCTTTTCAATTTTCATTCCAAAGATCTGTGGAATCAAACAAAAGACAAGATCAATCTAGGTATAAATTTAAATTCAAGAATTCACGTTTTCATAAAAGTAAAATATTTCCTCTAAAGTACTAATGGATTTAAAGTTGATAAGCAAAGTCTTAAAATAGGAACAAACAATTCAATTAATTAGGAGCATAACTACTATGTGAGGCTTTCTCCTTATAATAATAATAAAAAAAAAAAAAAAAAAAAAAAGTTAGAACATATTATGTATGAAATTCCTTTACCAATTCAAGAAAACAAGGAAAAAGAATAAATGGACTTGTTTTTATTTTTAGAAAAATTGAATAGGATAACAGTTTTATTTCCCAGTACAAGTACAAATTAGTGGGAGAAAAAATCTTTTTTCAATTATAGTTGTTTTTCCTATGCCATACTTAGATTAAGCATTACAACTATGAAAATATCCCAGAAAACATTAAACCTAGCTATCAGGTCATTAATTCAAAATCTAGTGAATGTAACAAAAGTTAATTCCACTATGAAGGCAAGGAATATGTGTTTGTGAGGAGTTTTGGGCATCTCTGATCTATAGGCTAAACTTAGGTAGGTTACATCCATATGATATATTAATGAACAAAACACATCATTTTACTATCCAAAAAGTTACAATATTCATCCGTCAGTTAGTTCAAGGAACTAACATCTATAGTCAAAACATAATTATTATTTTTTCAGAGATCTTTCTGTTATGTCCTTTTCAGTGATGCATATTCTACAAAAAATCTTGAGTTATCCAACATCCTCCCCCAGTTGTACTAAAACCCAAATAAAAACTAATGAATCTTTTTCTTCATTGTTTCTCTTCTTGTTCGTGGAACTAGCTAGCTTGTTTTCTTCAATTTGTGAAGGATTTGGAAAACAACTGATAAATAGAATGGATTAGGTGAAGTCGATGTTGAATTTTATCTTACTACCAGCAAGTATGGTGATGTTAGCATGTGCACGATCAAATTCTTTTCATGAAAATATGAAAATTATTTTAGGACGAACTTTCCTTGGTGACGATATAAGGATGGAGTTGTTAGTATCACTAGAACCTCTTTTAGAATTGCAGAGATAATTCAAAACTTTAAGCAAAGTTTACACTACCTTTTCAGAATTATGATTTTGTATACTCATCAATTGAAAACTTGTTCGTTGAATTTTAATCTCTGTTGAACAAATAGTTTGATAAATTTATTTAGCAAATATATCATAATTATAAATCCTCCAACATCTAGGAATTGAAGAAGCACAATTTTTCCAAACCGACGGGATTGTTTCAAATAAATATCACTATTCAAATTTCAAGTCTTAGGATTCTCCATGTTTTGAGAGAAGGGATGAGAAGGTTGGTTGATATATAATTCATCAAGCTAAGAATTGTTGGTGATTTAAAAATGGGGCAGCAAAAAAGAATTGATTGAAATTATACTCTCAATAATTTTATTAAGCATAGAAGGGATTTAAATAGCCAATTTGAGCACATAAAATTTGCAATTCAATTTTTTTTTTTTAAAAACTAGAATTTCTCTACAACTAAAGCAACCTATCAGAAATTTAAATTTCAAATTTATCCTAAACCTAGACAAATTATTTTATTAATAATTATTGCAGTAAGTAAAGTAAAATGCAACACTTCTCCTTTGCTTTAGTTACTGCAATTGAAAAAATACCCCTCTTCAATTTTTGCTTTGACAGTTGTTGAATTCTTTTTATTGTTACTCAACTTTAAAAATTTCTTCTTTTTCTTCTTTTAGCCTTGTACTTAAAAAACGCCATCAATAACCTTGTTGTGTCTAAAATCTCTTTTTAAAGTGTTTTACTTTGACCTTTTATAGGATTTACAAAATGTTGTTGTAACGATTTTTTAACCATCACATATCACATAAGTTTCAAAATATGATTTTATTCTCACCGACCAAATTTGATTGTTATCGCTTGTTCAAAAAGAGACTTATGTTTGCCATTTTTTAAAGTTAAAAAGTGGTTGAAAATAGCTTGTGCGTTGAAAAAAGCATGGGCTAAAAATAGGGTTAAAATGGGCTGAAAAATAGCTCTTTTGGGTTAAAAGTAGCCCTGATGGGTTAAAATGGATAGCCCTTACTAGTTAAAAATGATATGATAGTTCTTTGGAAGAACTCACAGATCCCATAAGATCAATAAAGTTCTTGATACCATTGTTGGTGTTTTTAAAAATGGGGGAGCAAAAAAATTGATTGAAATACTCTCAATAATGTTATTAAGCATAGGAGGGGTTTAAATATCCAATTTGACCAAACAGTATGCAGAAAATCTACAATTCAAAATTCAAAAAACCTAGAATTTCTCAACAACTAAAACAACCTAATAAAAATCAAATTTATCTTAAACCTAGACAATTTATTATATTAAAAATTACTGCAGTAAACTAAAGTAAAATTCAACAAGAATACTTGGATAAATTAGCTTGAATTGGTCAGATGAATGTAGACCTAAGAGTTAAAACAATAATAAGTGTTGAAAGGTAAAAGAAATTTCGAAACATTTAATAGACATTACTCTAAAGAAATGAAATCTAAGCATTCTCAATTTGTCCATAGGACAAAATTTAATAAGGAGAAATCGAAGTGTCCTATCATGTTATCCTTTCATCATTAGATGATTTATAGTGCAACTTTTTATATCTTTATTTGTATTTATTAGAATATATTTTCTTGTTAAGTTAAAATTAATCAACTAATGGAAGGTAAAAAAAATTTATGAATGGTAAAATGACCCTTCAAATTTTCAAGAATATTTTCTTTTTTCAACTTTAAATTTGGGGCTACCAAATTTTTGTATAGTATGATGATTATTAAGATAAGATTGTTTCAATTCGTACATATATCAAGAGAGTTTTGCCCTATTATCAAATGAGAGATTAAAGAAACAAATGAAAAATGATTTCAAATTCATGATAGGAGAAATAAACAATCATTTTTCTAAAGCAGTAACACTTGCTAGGTCAAAGTATAGAAGAAAAAGTGAATAAATAGGCAGAAATATTTTTTAAAAATTGAAAGTATCAAACTCACCATGACATAATCACTGTCTTTCATTGTAAGAGCAAATTGAGACTGAATTCAATGTATCTCTCTTCTCAACCTGAATTAAATGAATGAACAACAGTTTAGGATTGGCTAATAGAATGCTATAAAACTCCAAAAAATTTCAGAAAAAAATCAAGAAAAATCTATGCTTTATCAAAACATGAATGAATTTTACATAAAAATATTCGTCACGAAACAACACAACAAAAGAGAAGAAACAAGAAAAAAAAATAGAATGTGGAAGTATGAAAACTCACTTTCTTTGTAATTTTGCTGAAGAATTTGGTGATTTTTGGGCAATATATATATACTTTGAATCTGGTGTTTTTTGTAATCTACTTTGGATTTTGAGTTCTGCTTCTAGAAAGTCTTGATTATTGAGAAATAGAGTACACATTTTTGTTTGAAGATTTATATTTTTTCCCTTTTTAGTTTCATTCTTTATTTATTAACAAAATCTAATTTGAATCCTTACTATAAATGAATAATTATACATAATTTATAGTTACTTGATATCGGTCTTTTTGATCACTTTACTTATGAATATACATAATTCTTTAATTTCTTTATATTTAGGGTGATATACTTTTAAGAATAATTCAAATATAATACATTTCTTATATAAAGAAACCAAATCAAACATGTTAATTGATTCAGAATAGAATATATCGTGTCACATACATCAAAGACGGTTGAAAATCTTGCAGAAAATACCTTTTCTACGGGTACTTGTATGAAATTTACAAAAGCTTGAGGCGTGTCAAACACTATTCTTAAGAATATTTAACCCAGTATAGGTGTATCCCCCAGGATTCAATAAGCTCTTCTAGAAGAAATTAGGAGCCAGAAACTAACAAAGATAGACAAAAGAAATTAGGAGAGATTTTATATATATAAAGAATTGATTTATAAAAGACTAAATGAAATGTCTAGAAGTCTAGTAGGAAATTAAAGAATTGCTACCTGCATTGCCAATGGAAAACAACACAAGGAGAAAGAGAACTTTAAACAAATGTTCCCATCTTTAATTTTTTTTTTATCTTCTACAGAAAATTTCTGAAAATGAGAAGCATCATGGTCTCTATAAAATAATAATAATAATAAGAAGAAGAAGGTAGTTTATAAAGTAAATATAGGACATATGTTTTCTCGTAATTTTTCGTAAAAGGTCAATTAAACAATCAACCCATAATAGACTTTCTACCATGCAATTAATTCATTTTGCCCTTTTGTGTGTAGAATAATTTTTTTTTTTTCATTTTACATATACTAACAACTGCATTTATATTATAAATTAAATGGAGATGAGATGAAAATAAATATATGAAGATATGGCTCAAGGAGTTAGAAAAGTTGTCTATGGTTC
Source organism: Solanum tuberosum (assembly GCF_000226075.1). NCBI lineage: Eukaryota > Viridiplantae > Streptophyta > Magnoliopsida > Solanales > Solanaceae > Solanum > Solanum tuberosum. Next base: position 405,124 of record NW_006239227.1, read on the forward strand.
AGTCAAACCTAATTAATCTAGTCAAAATCTTATTTATATAAACAAATTCATCAATTAAAGAAATATTATTAAATTTTAAATTTTAAATTTTAAAAGAATCAATTTCTTTGACTTTTAACTAATATTAATAGTTTATTTATATTTTGCCAAGGTGAAATTTTTTATCCATGTGAAATGTCATGTGACCGTTTTTTTTAAAATAAAAAAGAGATTAGTTTATTACAACCACTGAGGTGTTTCTCTAACTAATATGTGATAGTTTAGGTATGAAATAGCATTCCATTAGTTTAGGTATGAAACTCAAAAAAGGGATAATTTTTTATATGCAGGAAAATAATTTTCAAAAAGAATAATTCAACTTTTTCATATTCGATAGGTCAGAATGCCACCAACATGGATTATAGTGCAATTGTGAGACTGTTCTATCCTTAACTAAAGGTCTCGAGTTCAAGCACTGGGTATGGAGAAAATCTTGTTGGGAGCATCACACCTGAATGGCCCCTACAGTTCTCCAATGTAGGCTCCGGACACCAAGTGAGAAACCTAAAAAAAAGGATTGGTAAGAAGGTTCCTTAAAGATGAAAAAGAAAAAATAAGAGAAAAACTCTTCTAATGCATGCAGGTAAAACAAGTGGCATTCCACATTGTTTATGTCATCCTCACCCTCCAACACACCTCATCCTCACCTCATCCTTGTATCCCCCATCCACACCCATATCCGGACCCAACCTTACTTCCACTAGTATTTATCTAGATTATATACAAATACATTAGGATGATATTTTTTCACATACCTATCGAATAAAAGAAAATAAGTAAGTAACCCACTTATTTTCGTTAGTTTGGAACACACCCAATGAGGTAAAATGTAGTTCCAGAAGCTCCAAAATGCTATTTCATAATATATCATCAAAAGATACATAAGGTTAGAGGCTAATTAACTATATATATGTCATGCCCCGAGCCTACACCCTGGGCGAGACTGGCACTCAGAGACCATTGCTAGCCCCAAGCGAACCCTTGGCCTGGCTTACTTAACTCAGCAGAAGACTTAACTCAACAAAATAAACTCATGTAATAGTTTAAATGATAACCTCTTAGCCAAATTGGCAACTTCTGTCTCAAAATAAAGAATCTGCAAATAACAAAGATGAGAGACTCAACTACTGTCTATGAAGCCTCTATAATACTGAGATGGATGTTGGGACAGACCCCACGACATCCTAATAAAAGAAAAACTAGGAAAGCGAATAAAAGAGTCCTCTGAAATGCAAGGAGGCTCACCACTAAGGTTGGGCATCGGACCGGTACCATTCCGGTTCGTTCCGATCCGATAGTATTCGGGACGGAACGGGACACCGTGAGCCGGTACACGGGATGGAACGGTATCACGATTTGATACCGGTGTACCGGTACCGGTTTATCCCGATTTATTCCGGTTCCGTTCCGGTCCGATTCCGATTAATTTATATATATATATATATTTATTTATTTATTGAAAAGTCCTCCTAGGGGTCAGCAAAGGCTGAAAAGCCTGCTGCCCCTGCGGCCCTGCCCCCTGCCCCCTGCCCCTGCCGACCTGTCCCATCCCCAGTCCCCAGTCCCCAGTCCCCACTAACCAATGGCAAGCAGCCAAGCACTGTCCTAGCCCCCCATTCTCCCAACGGATTTATTTCCAAATCCAATGAGCAACGACTATAATTCTATATTTT
>NW_006239227.1:410301-411144 GCF_000226075.1 Solanum tuberosum
AAATAGCTAGATGTGTCGTTCCGTTTATCCCATCCCGGTCCGTTCCGGTCCATTTCGGTTCCATCCCGGTATATAGTGGGATGGGACGGAACCGTGTATCCGTACCGGTAATTTTGGTCCGGTTCATCCCGGTACCGGTCAACAAACCGGTCAACCCATCCCGTTCCGGTCCGGTACCGGTTCATTCCGGTCCGGTGATTCCGTTCCGGTCCGGCGCCCAGTCTTACTCACCACTGACTCTGGAGTGCTCGACTAGATCAACAACGTGTTGGATGCTGATCCTGGTTACCTGCGTCTGCATCATAATAAGATGCAGGCCAACTGGCATCAGTATATTGAATGTACGAGTATGCGAGTTGGAATGCTAAACAACAACTTAAGCTTGAAAGGAGTAAAAAGGAACACTTACCTTGGCTCTGCACAACTCATGAGTAACTGAACTCAATATAAAGCAATAAGACACATGCAATATATATATATAAAGCTTGTAAAATAGTGTAAACAACTTAGTTCGTTAAAGATAAAGTAATAACAAACTCAACTTTACTTATATATAAAAGTAATATAACTTTTGTGGGAGATTCTTTAACCGACAATCACCACTATGAGCCCTAGTGATTGTTGACACCAAATTTTGGACCTCCACATTACAAATTAATCATCGAGCTTCTTCAATTTCAAATGATAGAATAATTAGCTTTATAAAATTTTAAAAATAATAAAAAATAATAATTATATTCCAAAACTTACTAGAATGGTGAAGGACGTGCTTGCAATTCAAGGATCATCAGTTGCTTCGGAGGCAGCTTTCAGCGCGGCAAGATTTCAAATTGGAGACCACAG
>NW_006239227.1:412433-421015 GCF_000226075.1 Solanum tuberosum
TTTGTGATATATATATATATATATATATGTATGTATGTATATATATAATATAGTTCGTAAGTTATTTTAAATAGATTTGCTACTTTTGTGAGTTTTGAATAATATATAACTTTTATATAATTACACACATAACTAGTATATTTTATGGATATTCAAAAATCACCTCTAAAAAAGATTTTAGTTCTACTCAAATATTTGGCTAATTACTTTAGTAGTTTATATTTCAAATAATTTAGTTTATAATTAAGTTGATTATTTATTTTGTTAAAATTAAGAAGCTCATTAATTAATTTGTACTAATTCATCTTATTTAAATTTTGGCCAAGTTCATCAATTAAATTCAAATCGGCTAAGTTTTTAACTTCAATTGGTTCTAATTATATTTCCTTACCCACCTTTACATCCATTTGAGACCAAGTTTTGGGCTATTTTCTCAATAATTTTCGGCCCAATTCCATTCCCAACCCACCCAACATTACACACATATAACAATTTACCCCTGGCCCATCTATATTTCCAATTCAATACAACAACAATACCAACATTATGTACAGCAACAATTCAAAAAAGAGACCCACTCCATATAATTAATACTTACAGCAACATCCACAGCTCAACAATTCCCATTCTCCAATAACCCAGCCCATTACCGACAATCCAAATTTCCAGCAACATAGTACAAAAACAACCGACAACATACACCCCAAAGAGACCCCTGTACGTTTCTCCCTTCTTCTTCACGCAGAAAATGACCAAAACACGAGCTAGCAGCCCAGAAAATCGTATAGCAGGCAACAGGCACGCGACTGTCCCCTTTCCTCTTTCGGAATAAGGCAAAAATTTCAGAAAAAGTATGCCTCACTTCAATGGTGAAAGAATTTTTATTTCGAATTTTGAATGGCAAAGTTTTCACCCGAATTCCCCCCAAAAATTTACCCTAAATATCCCCTATATAATCATCTCTTCCGTTCATTTGTAGGGGGCCTTTTTTTTCTTCTTTTTTTAAGTCGGAAGTTTTGGTGTCAAGAGAATTATTGAGAGGAAATTTTTTTAAAGAGATATAGGTTGGCCAGAAATTGCCCACGAAATATAGCTTACCAAGGTTTGGGAATAGTCAATTTTACATTCGGAAAAGTTCTTGAAAGACTCTCTAGTTCAAGAGTTTCGGAGAGTTTATTATTCGGGTTTCCTTTGGGTTTTCTTGGTGTGTTGTTCGAGCTTTGGGTTCGTGTGGTGGAAGTCAAAATTGAGCTCGTTAGCTGTCCCATTTCGCTACATCTCGACAGGTAATACTCATTTTTCGGTTCAAACTTCTTTTTACTCTTAATGTGTTGTTGTTGGAGTTTTGGCTATGCGAAGTTGAGTACACGTTATTGTCTGGGATCATTTTTGACTCGTTGTTACCTGCAAATCAGTGATGAATCTTGTTCACTAGTCCATGTTGTTGTTGTTTGTTTCCATTTTCGTTGAAAGTTTGATGTTTCCCTCCTCCCGAGTTCATATTCTCATTGTTGGAATTTTCTTATTTCGCCATTATTTCGACTCATGAGTTAAGAAAGCATTGGAATTCCTTGGTTATGGCAGATCGAAAGATTTGTTAGTTTGCTAGTTTAAGCCTCTGTTTAGAACTCCAGGAATGGGTATTTAGGTAGCTTGTTTTCTCCCTTCCCTTGAATTTAGCTTCTCCTTTATATTATAGTGTGATCAAGCTTTGTTTGAGGTCTTAGCACTTGTTTATTTGTGTTAGCTCTACGAGATTTTTTTATGGTAGTTTTATTTTTTTATTTTTTTTTGAAGTTGTCATGTGTCTATTCTCAACCGTATTCATGTGTTCGGACATTCTCATCAATGTGTATCGAATGACTCTTTATATTTGTGGCTTTTGCTCTCAGTAAGGACATTCTCATCATTGTGTATCGAATGACTCTTTATATTTGTGGATTTTGCTCTCAGTACGATAGCTAGCTGGTAGTATGAAAATTGATTTGCTCATTTTCTCTTTATTATTCGTTTTGAGTCGAGCATCCCATTGGATTACTTCTACTTCACTATTGCAAGAATTGGTTCCTTTCTGGTAGACTCACTTCATCTAGGCTATGCTTTGTTTGATTTTTTATTTTATTTTATTTTATTTATTTATTTATTTATTATTATTATTTTTTTGTTAAAATACTTAAGCTCCTGTAGTGACTTAATTGCATCTTACGTACTACCCATCCTACTTCCTTTACAAATACTACACTTGTCAAATATAATATGACACACCATACCCACACCATACCTACCTTTATGACACATTTATCTACACTATGACACATACTTTTGCTTACTGTCGTAGGATTAAGATCAATTCTTCATATGTATGTGTTTTATTGCTTTCAAATTAAATTGTTGTCGGCTTGAGATAAGCTATTGACAGCCTTTTCTCCAACTAGGTGTTTTGAATAGGTTTTCTAATAATTAATTTACCAAAATATGGCCTGCATCAAATATATTTATTTCATCTAAACATGGCCTCCTCACTAATTTATTTTATTTTACTTCATGTGACACCACCCGAGTCCATTGGACTCCATCTTCGCATCGAGTCGAATCTCTTCAAAAGCATCATCTTCTTCGAAGTGAAAAGGGAGAAAATACAGGGACGAGAATTAATTACAGATACGAGAAAGTCCATAAATGGACCGTATACGTTCGTATACTCAATATGCGCACGTGTATACATGCTTTCAAAATACAAACGGGCCAAAGCTCAATCTCTTTGTGCCAGCAGATCCAGGTGGCGAAAAATGGGCCCAAAGGCCCAATATAATGAGTACCAGCAGCTTTTGGATTTAAATGGGCTAACCCATTATTTGGCAACTTTAGATTTAGGACATGTTATTAAGATTGGGAATTTGGGCCTTTGGCCCCAAGTTCAGTACTCCTCTCCTTTCTCTTCTTTATTTTGTTGTATTTAACTAATGTTTTGGTTAACTTATGGTTTAATTTAATTAAATTCCCCAAGAATGGTCATTTCATTTTATTTTCAAATCAAAGTATATATTTTATTACTTAGTTTTTATTTTAATATTAGTCTTGTTGACATTTCATGAACTATTCCCCTTTAGAGAATCCCCCTTTAGTTCATTCCGCCTTAATATTAATAAAAATGATAAAAAATAATAATTGTAATAAATAAATGAGTTAAAATAAATGAGTTTGTTTACTTAGTTAAATTTTTAAAATAACTAGTTAAAACAAATGAGTTCTTTTACTTCATTAAACTTTCAAAATTAGTCAAAGTCGTGAGTTCTTTACTTAGTTAAATTTTTTTTTAAAAACAAAAATATTAGTTAAAATAAATGAATTATTTTACTTAAGTTAAATTTTAAAATTAGTCAAAATCATTTTGGTCAAATCGTCGATCAACCGCAAGTTAGCGGGCATTCCGAGGGCCTAACACCTTCTCGGAATGTACATTTTAACTCGAACCCTTTTTCAATTGATTTTATCTGTTTAAATATTTTGAAAGCCTTAGGTTTTTTCTTGATTTTTACTAAAAAAAATAAGTGGCGACTCTGTTCTTTTTGAAATTCGATTTCTCTTAAACTATAAGTTTAATCGATTTTTTGAAAACTCAGTCATTTTCCTTGTATATATCTTTTTAAGTAGAACAGAAATGACGACTCTGCTGGGGACTTAATTAAGTTCTAACCATAAGATTTGACTTATTTGACTAATTGTATTAATTGCTAAACTGTTTATCCGCTCTCAACGTGTTTAATTTGTTAACTGTCATTGTATTCATGACATCTTCCTATTATATGTATAGTATATTAAGGATGGTTTCTGCAATAATCGCAGTCGGACTTTTTATACTCAACCCTTTTTCGGAAGGATCGACAATTTATTGGTACGTCATGCGTCCAATGGTTGTCGTGAATTTCAGCCTAAGTTGTCCACTTGGGTTTCCGGTCTTTCAAAGCCACTCTTAGTCAACTAGCGTAGAGCGAAACCAAATCCCAATTTTTTAGCGCATTTTTGAACTAGGTCAACCCAACACTCAAGGCGTGTTGGGCCCATTAGAAGCCCACATTGTGTCTATTTGGCCCATTTGCTAATAAAAAAACAATCATACTTATGTGTTTTAATTGAAGGATGTATATGCCATTTTTAAACAAATCAATTATCAAGTGGGGGTGGGGGTTAAACTTACCTTTATTTGTTTTTCTTGTAGGATGAATCTGACGTTTGAGTCGTTGAGAACCCGAATGGTGACTATACCTGATCCTTACCTCCAAGTTTGATGGAAATTCATTAACAAGGAAGATAAAAAGAAAGTGCAAAGACATATAGGCCATCTACCGTCATTAATGGAAATGGTGGCTTACCCGGACTTGATTGGAACGATGGTAAAATTTTGGGACAACAACAACATGGTATTTCGGTTTGGGGAAGTAGAGTTGACCCCGACTATAGATGAAGTTCTTGCAAGTTACGAGAGCGTCGGCATGTGCAACAAGAGGAAACACCAACCCGATACTGATCTTCTCTTTCCAAAAGTATGGGATTTTGCCGAAATCAAAGAAAAATTGTCACTCGTCAAAGCTGAATGGATGGACAGGCTGCCCGGGTCAAATATTCCACTTCGGAAGTTGTATTATCAATTTGGACATGCAAGAGCTTACGAGAAGTTCAAAGAAGAGTTTGTTTCGGAAGAAAAATGGAAGGAAACACACCCCCTCGCTTTTGCGATATGTCTACTTGGGACAATGGTATTTCCCCAAGGACCGAACTACACCATCCATCCAAGTGTAGTAATGGTTACCCATGCTATTTTTAATGGACTAGGCTATGGGCCTGTAAGAAAGTACTATAATTTGGCCTCTATGATCCTTGCTGATATTTACAGGGCATTGGATAGATGCAAAAGCGGTACACGTTTCTTTCAAGGGTGCAACCTGATACTTCAATGGTGGATGGTGAGACACTTGATTAAAGCTCATGATCCAATAGAACCAGATATCTTGGAAAGACCGAACATGCTCGAAAGTCACGATTGGTGGGTGCAACGTAATCATTTCAACAGGACTGGAGGCCAAGAGTTTTGGTACCCGAGACTTCAGGGTTTGAGAGAGGAAAATGTGCAGTGGTCTATGCAATGCTTGGTAGTAACAAAACAAATTGTGATCCTAAGTGGAAAGACCCCCTACTTAATATTTGTTGGGTTGAGAGGAACTCGGTCATATGCTCCTTCTCGAGTACTTAGACAGCTAGGAGGGAAACAAGATCTTCCTCAAATAAAAGACATGACAAGATTTGTGACGGAGCATGAAAAGGGCGAAGTCACTTTTACTAAAAAGATGCTTCACTTATGGAAGACTCGAAGGGTATTGGGTGAGCCGGTGCCAAATAGGTTTCGTCCGGAATATTCTAAGGATTACAAAGAATGGTTAAAGAAGAGTCTCGCCGGAACTATCGAACCCCATCCAAACGTTCCCCATATTATTGCAGATGTTGGAGGCAAGCATCAAATCCGACTTCATCAACTCCAAGAAAGGTTTGATAGGAATGAGTTAGAGCATCAACGTCGACACTCAGAAGACGCTAAAATCATAACTCAGTTGAAGCAAGAGCTACAAAAATCCAGGCAATGTATGTTAGAATTAGATGATAGCATGGAGCAGCAGATTCAGTCGGTCGAGAGGTTCAGACATCAAGAAGGGGCTCGGTTGGCGAGTGATCACCTATGGGCGAACAAATATGCTATGTGGGAAGAGGTCGGCATCGCCAAGAGGACCAGACTTGGAGAAGGATCAAGATGAGCTTGAAGTTTATTATCATCCCCTACGTGGGATTGCTTTATTTGTACTTTGTCTTGTGATTTATTTTTCGAACTCTTCTCCCCAATTTTATGTTTGTTAAACATTTTTGAATGCTATTAATGAAATATTTTGGGGATAATGAATTGGCTTAAAAAGACATATACATCCTTCAATTCGCTAGGCTTACCCTTGGCACAAAAGGCTCACATGCATGTTTAGGACGCGATATTTGTCTATTTACTTGGGTGCTTTAACTGTTTATGTGATACGTTGCTTTGAATGAGGACATTCTTAGCCCACTCCTTGTCAAAACTTCTGAAAAATGCCAAATACAAGTCACTACCAAAATGTCCGACCAAAATTCCACGAGTCTTGAGTTTCTCAGCCAGAAATAAAATCCTACGACCAAATCCTAAAATGTTACTCTATCATCTCAGGAAAGGTAAAATTGCTGCTAAAATGGAAAAGAGCAAGAATGTCGAAGTGAAAACGATTGAGGAGAGTCTAAGGATGAAACTGCGTCGACTCAAACAAGAGATTCGAGAGATGGGAGAAAGAGGAATAGAAGTAGAATTAGCCACCGCAGCTGCGCAAGCCAAAAGTGAAGCACTGGACGCGGAGTTAGCGGCTAAGATGGCAAGATATGCTGTAATGAACGAGGAGACGGTTGCTATGCGGAAGGAACATGATGCTTTCAACAATGATATAACCATGAGGCTTGAAAAACTACATAGAAAATACCCTTTCTTCAACCAAAAGGCCACCAACAGTGGTCCTGAAGGCACTGGACCTGAATCTGTTGAAGAGTCTATAGACCTCATTTCAAGGGACGGTGGAAAGAAGAGAATGAGGAAACCGCCCCCGAAGCATATAAGTTTACCCCCCGTGGCTAATACGGCAGTCAGAGGAAGGAGCTTCGGTGAAGGCACCATCTATCTTTTAGGAGTTTTATTGCATGTTTTCTTTTCACTTTCCTTGTAATCAATCAAAATGAATGAATGAAGATGAGAATTTCCTTTTGTATTCGAACTACGTAGGGCCTGAATTCTCCTTCGGAGATATGTAGGCAGCCTTTCAAGGCCCGGCCCCTATCTTTTTCAAATTTTCCTTTTCCCCTCTTTCATTCTATATGGAAACATTGAGTTCAGATCAACAGATGCCAAAAGATGCAGCAAGAAGGCCTTAGTTCAACGCAATTTAAACTTTCTGAGACACCAATCTCAATAGAAAAACAAGCAAATTCCTGCTTGTTAAAAAGTCAGTCCCCATTATTCGTGGGTTAACATGTTCTCAGACAAAGCAACTTTTATGTGTTTATCTGTTTTCTATGTGATATCTTGCATTATTCATCCAGAACTGATCTGTGTTGATACACTGGCTGATCATCCTTATTTCACTAGATCTAAAGGTCCTACATATTCCTTCCCCAGTCAAAGTTCACAAAAGGGAAAACAACAATGGGTGATAACAACGAAGAAATCAGCCTTACTGATGTCGTGGTGGGTCAACCCGCCCTTGCTGATCAGAATGAACTGATCCTACAGTTGATGCAACAAATTGCTGAGATGAGGATCGAGATGCAGAGAAAACCCTCATTACGCCAACCAGACGGAAGACCTCCAGCTCAAATTCCCTCTCCTAACGTGGAACAAGCTCAGAACCCGCCTTCAAGTCCTACTCGTAATCCCTTCATTTTTGACCTTACCACCCAAAACCCTCATTACGCCTCAGCCTCTTATCAAACACCACCCCCTCCTCAAAATACCAGCCTCCAAGCACCACTCTCTTCCCCCAATGCGAACCACCAAACTGGCCTACCCCCTCATAGCCAAAATGTTAATCGCCCGCACATTTCCCTCCATCACCAAAATCAACATACCAACCCTCAGACTTTCCCTCAAAATTATCAAGTCACTCAAAAACGCACTTTCCAAATACCAGTCCCCAACGAGCATAACGCCCATGGTTCGGAGCTCGACCACTATGAGGAGAGAGAGAGAGAGTGGAGGTCAAAGGAAGAGACCGCCAAGATAGATGTGAAGGAGGAAATTAGAAAAGCCATGAAGGAGTTGAACTGCATTCCTGAAGTCGCTGGGTTGAGTTACGAAGATCTGTGCATTCATCCGAATTTGGACCTCCCGGAAGGGTTCAAAGTGCCAAAATATGACATCTTCGGAGGAACAGGGAACCCCTTAGCACACTTGAGGGACTACTGTGACCAACTCGTGGGAGTTGGGAGAGACGAAGCTTTGTTAATGCGGCTTTTTAGCCGAAGTCTGAGCGGAGAGGCTCTAGAATGGTTTACGTTTCATGAAACGAGACAGTGGTCTAGATGGAATGCTTTGGCTAAGGACTTCATCGAACGATTCGCCTACAATGTGGAGATCGTTCCTGATCGCTACTCCTTGAAGAAGATGAAACAGAAGTCGACCGAAAGCTATAGAGAATTCGCATATAGATGGCGAAAGGAGGCAGCTAGAGTTAGACCTCCTATGTCAGAAAAGGAAATTGTCGAGGTGTTTGTGCGGGTGCAAGAGCCCGAATATTATGACAGAATTATGTTGCTCGTTGGAGCAAAATTTGCTGAGATAGTTAAGGTAGGTGAGACTATCGAAGATGGATTGAGAACCGGAAAGATTAAATACTCCCCTTACTATCTACTAAACTCCCCCTCCAGTTTACCAGACTCCATCTCATCACTACCGAAATGCCGCCCCCAACTGTTCCAACATTCAGACAAATTACCAAACACCTCCCCCAATGTACCAAACCCCA
>NW_006239227.1:421729-428782 GCF_000226075.1 Solanum tuberosum
GAAGCTGAAGCCGAAGAGTTCTGGAGGAAAATGCAGCCGAAAGATTATTCAATTGTAAAGCATTTGGAGAAGATACCAGCTTAGATTTCTGTATGGGCTTTGTTAATGAGTTCACAACTGCATAGGCAAGCGTTGATGAAGGCTCTGGATGATACTTATGTGCCCGTGGGTACCAACAGTGACAATCTAGCAGCCATGATAACCAAGCCATCCGAGGACATCGAATTAGTTTTTGTGACGAAGAGCTGCCCTTTGAAGGCAAGATGCACAACAAAGCTTTGCACGTCACCACTATGTGTCGAGACAAGATAATAAATCGCGTCTTGGTCGATGACAGATCCGGTCTTAATATTTGCCAACTTTCAACTCTAAGGCAGCTAAAATTTGATTTGGGAAAGCTTCACCAGAACCAAGTAAATGTGAGGGCTTTTGATGGAGTGCAAAGAGACACATTGGGTGCGGTGAACTTGCATATTCGGGTGGGTTCTGCAGAATTCAACGTCGAGTTCCAGGTGTTGGACAATTTGCTTATGGGAAGACTGTTTATCCACATGGTTGGGGCTGTTCCTTTTACCCTTCACCAACTGATAAAATTTGTTTTGAAGGACCAGGAATTGGTCATTCCTGGTGAGGGGAGTCATTCCGATGGGTATGCGCCAATCGTTGATGAGGTATCTCGAGGTTGCGATTTTTACATGGTGGAGTTGGTAAATGCCACCGGTGATAATTTGGCTCCGCAACCTCACATACCCTCTGTGTACAAGATGATTGCTACTATCATGCTCCAGAGCAGTTTAGAACCAGGTTTCAGAATGGGAAAGCACTTTCAAGGAATTGTCGAGCCTGTCCAAATTCCTGCTAGAGGAGCAAAGTTTGGTTTGAGACATGTCCCCACAGATGCTGATGAAGCAGAGATGAAGAACCTAAGCTTTTAAATTCCCTTGTGATTTTAAAAGGGCAAAATGACCCTCGGCCATGGCCAAAGTTTGTGCTTGTCTTTCAATTTAAATGAAAAGCCTCTTTTATCGAAATTTGTTTGTTTACTTATCTGTTTATATTTTACTTTCCTAACTTTGTTTGTTTATGATTTCAGTAATATTAATTTAAAACCTGTCAATGTCATGTCATGTCATGTCATGAACGGAGTGAACTAAATGAGGCAGGTGATGACGAGTGTGAGGAATATGAAGAAGAAAATGAGGTACCCGAACATGTTGTTGAGGAGTTTCGACAATTCGAGAATCAACACAAGCCAAATCTTGAAGAAACTGAAACTGTGAATCTCGGAGATGATGAATGTGTCAAAGAAGTCAGAATCAGTGTCCATCTGACTGAAGCCCAAAGAAGAGACCTGGTTCGTTTGCTCAGAGAGTACATTGATGTATTTGCTTGGTCTTATAAAGACATGCCAGGGCTGAGCACGAATATGGTGTCCCACAAGTTGCCGATCAATCCATATTTCAGTCCAGTAAACAAAAGACTCGGAAGTTCAAGCCTGAGTTGAGTTTGTAGATCAAAGAGGAGATTACAAAACAGATCGAGTCTCAAGTAGTGGAAGTGACGCAATATTCGACTTGGTTAGCCAATGTTGTGCCGGTTGCCAAGAAAGACGGAAAGATTAGAATTTGTGTCGACTACAGAGATCTCAACAAAGCTAGCCCGAAAGATATTTTCCATTGCCAAACATTCACATCCTCATTGAGAACTGCGCTAAGCATGAGATGCAATCATTTGTGGATTGTTATGCGGGTTACCACCAGATCCTGATAGATGAAGATGATGCAGAAAAGACAGCTTTCATCACGCCTTGGGGTGTATATCATTATCGGGTGACGCCTTTTGGTCTCAAGAATGCCGGTGCTACTTAAATGAGGGCCATGACAACCATCTTTCACGATATGATTCACAAAGAGATCGAAGTGTATGTAGATGATGTCATAATCAAGTCCCGCGAGAGTTCGGATCACTTGACTCACTTGAGAAAATTCTTTGATCGTCTGCGTCGATACAATTTGAAGTTAAATCCAGCCAAATGTGCTTTTGGGGTGCCAGCTGGCAAGTTGTTGGGATTTATAGTCAGCAGGAGGGGCATTGAGCTTGACCCTTCCAAGATCAAGGCAATTCAGGAATTACCTCCTCCGAAGACCAAGAAAGAGGTGATGAGTTTCTTAGGAAGGTTGAACTACATCAGCCGGTTCATAGCTCAATCCACCGTGGTGTGTGAACCCATTTTTAAGCTATTGAAAAAAGATGCCTCGACCAAGTGGACCGGAGAATGTCAAACTGCTTTGGACCGGAGAATGCCAAACTGTTTTTGATGCCATCAAGACCTATTTGTCCAATCCGCCGGTGTTGGTCCCTCCGCGAGAAGGGAGTCCATTATTGCTATATTTGTCTGTCTCAGATAACGCATTGGGATGCGTGCTTGGTCAACATGATGAAACAGGGAAGAAGGAGCAAGTCATCTATTACTTGAGCAAAAAATTCACTCCATATGAGGCTCGTTACACTCTGTTAGAGAGGACATGTTGTGCTTTGACTTGGATTGCTCAGAAGTTAAGACATTATTTATCTTCTTATACCACGTACCTTATTTCCAAGATGGACCCGTTGAAGTATATTTTCCAGAAAGCAATGCCGACCGAGAAATTGGCTAAATGGCAAATGCTTGTGAGTGAGTTTGACAATGTGTATGTGACTCAAAAAGCGATAAAAGCACAAGCCTTGGCCGATCATCTTGCAGAGAATCCAGTTGATGAGGAGTATGAACCGCTCAAGACCTATTTTCCTGACGAGGAAGTTTCATTTATGGGTGAAGATATTTCTGAAGCCTACCTTGGTTGGAGAGTATTCTTTGATGGAGCGGCGAATCACCAAGGGAAAGGTATCGGAGAGGTCTTAGTATCAAAATCCGGTCAGCATTATCCTATGGCGGCTAAACTCCGATTTAATTGCACAAACAACATGGCTGAGTATGAAGCTTGCATCATCGGTCTGAAGATGGCAATTGATATGAACGTTCACGAGCTGTTGGTTATTGGAGATTCAGATTTACAATTCATCAAGTTCAAGGTGAATGGGCTGTGAAGAATCCAAAGATAACACCGTATGTGTAGTATATACAGAAGTTGTGCAAGAGATTTCGCAAGATTGAATCCAGGCACACTCCCAGGACACAGAATGAGTTGGCTGATGCTCTTGCCACCATCGCCTCAATGATTAAACATCCAGATACAAGTTATATTGATCCAATGGATATAGAGGTAAAAGAGCAGCTTGTCCATTGTTCGCATGTTGAAGCGGAACCAGATGGTCTGCCTTGGTATTTTGACATCAAGAAGTATTTAGAAGACGGGGTCTTATCCTGAGAATGCAACGTTCAATCAGAAGAAGTCGATACGCCGTATGGCCCTCAATTCTTTGCAAGTGGGGAAATCCTTTACAGGAGGACTCCAGATTTAGGTCTTCTCAGATACGTCAATGCTAATGAAGCTGCAAAGCTTCTGGAACAGATACATGCCGGAGTTTGTGGTACTCACATGAACGGGCTCACTTTAGCAAGAAAGATCCTCCGAGCCGGTTATTTTTGGATGACTGTGGAGCATGATTGTTGCAAGTTTGTGCAGAAGTGTCATAAATGTCAAGGGCATGGTGATTTGATTCGAGTACCGCCTCACGAACTTAATACTATGAGTTCACCTTGGCAATTTGTAGCTTGGGGCATGGATGTCATTGGTCCAATAGAGCTAGCCGCCTCTAACGGACACAGATTCATTTTGGTTGCCATTGACTACTTCACCAAGTGGGTGGAAGCAGCTTCGTACAAATCGGTAACCAAGAAAGTTGTAGCTGATTTCGTTCGCAACAATTTGATATGTAGATTTGGAGTACCAGAATCCATCATTACTGACAATGGAGAGAATCTCAACAGTCACTTAATAAGAGAGATATGTGAACAATTCAAGATTACTCACCGAAACTCAACCGCCTATCGTCCTCAAATGAATGGAGCTGTAGAAGCCGCCAACAAGAACATAAAGAAGATTTTGAGGAAAATGATTGATAATCGCATAGGTTGGCATGAGATGCTATTGTATGCTTTGTTAGGTTATCGAACGACTGTTAGAACATCAGTTGGAGCTACTCCATATTTGCTAGTATATGGAACAGAGGCAGTCATACCTGCCGAAGTCGAAATACCTTCCTTGAGAATCATCCAAGAAGCTGAATTGGACGATGCTGAATGGGTTCGCAAGCGGATCGATCAGTTAACATTGATTGATGAGAAGAGAATGGTTGCTGTTTGTCATGGACAACTGTATCGACAGAGAATGATTCGTGTTTTCCATAAGAAAGTGAGAACCAGGATATTTGAAATTGGCCAGCTCATCCTTAAACGCATTTTCCCTCATCAGGATGAGTACAAAGGGAAATTCGCGCCAAATTGGCAAGGACCCTACATGGTTCGCAAAGTATTATCTGGAGGTGCCTTGGTCCTGTCGGAGATGGATGGCACCGAATGGCCAAAACCGATCAACTCAGATGCTGTCAAAAGATATTATGTGTGAAGTTTCAGTCTATATTTCTGTCATTTCCTTGTAATCGTTCTATTTGCTCATAATCGTCTATGTTTAGAATTTTATCCCTCTTGTAAATGAACTATGTCTGACCTGAATTCTCAAGAATGTGATACGTAGGCGGCCTATGTCGGCCTCGGTCACTCCTTTATCTCCTTCTAATATTTCTTTGTATTTGAACTATGTTTGACCTGAATTCTCAAGAATGAGATACGTAGGCGACCTATGTCGGCCTCGGTCGAGTTTCTTTGTAATTTTTCTTATCTTTGATAATCCTTGAGGGGGAACTACATTTGACCTGATTCCTGCCTCAACGGGATACGTAGGCGCCACAAGGGCTCGGTCATGTCTCCCGTAAGATTTCTATTACAATAGAAATTGGGACAGAATTTTTGAGAGGGACTCAAAAATTCTCAAGAACATCTCTCCAACAAATTCGAGACTGAGGTTACTTTGAAATTTGCAACCGGTACAGAATTTTGAAAGGATTTCAAAAATTCTGTGATTTGATCACCAACGGTTAAAGATACACCAAGACAGTTAATTGGGGCAGAAATTTTGAGGATGGCCTAAAAATTTCCACAAGGTTTATCGGCAGTTTAGAACAACTTTGAATACTTCCCAACAAGTAATCAGATAGATCACGAGACATCACCTCTAAATAGAGTTCATTAAACTTGACGTGACATGACACTTGGCAGTGAATTTTTCCAAACATTACTTTTAAAAATCTATTTTCCTTAAAAACTTTTCCTCCATGTCTCAATTATTTTTGCACAAAAATGTTTTGTCTTAACTATCAAGAAGCGGGGGATCGGAGAAATCAACCGGAGATAGCAAGATAAGGAGCAAACAACCAAAGAGATCGACACAGATCAGTTCATTCTTTAAACTAACAATTTTTCTGTGGACGCAGGTCTATAAGCTTGCCTCAAGATCAACATATTCCACCATTCAATGAATATGGAGAAGTCAAAGGGGCAAAGAGCTCCCCAAAATTGATAGTTTTTCTGTAGGTGCAGGAAATATCTGATGCTGCATATATCAAAGATTTTGGAATATGAATAACATTATTTCATTCAATTCCCAACAAGGCGAAGTCCATAATGAACGTATAACTATGTTCAAAGATGGAACGAACGAAAGCCGCAAAGAGATCAGTATTATTATTATTTTCCAGCAACTAGAGATACCTGGAAAAACTTTTATCTGCATTATATTATCAGATATGATAATATTCTTACCCGGAGAGTCATTTATATCGTATTGTCAAATAAGATGATACCACTACTCCGATGGTCATTTTTATTTATATTGTCGAATGAGATGAGATGATACCACTACTCCGAGGGTCATTTTTATTTATATTGTCAAATGAGATGATACCACTACTCCAAGGGTCATTTTATTTATATTGTCGATTGAGACGATACCGCTGTCCAAGAGATACCTAGAAGATCACATATGTTGCTGGGTGAAGCATCATCTTCGTTTGGTATCAATAAGGCATCATCAAAGATCCATGCATAGCAAGAAAAAGAGGCCATGCATCGCAAGAAAGAGAAGTCATGCTTCGCGGGAAAGAGATTTACGCATAGAAAGAGAAGTTATGCATCGCGGGAAAGAGATTCATGTATAGAAAAAGAAGAGTCATGCCTTGCAAGAGAAGGAAATCATACATAGCAAGAGAAGAGTCATGCATCGCGAAAAAGAAGTCATGCATCGTGGGAAAAATCCATGCATGTGGGAAAGAAAGTCATGCATTGCGGAGGAAAAATTCATGCATCGCGGGAGAGAAGATTCATGCATCGCGGGAAAAGGATTCATGCATCGCAAGAAAAGAGATTCATGCATTGCAAGAGAAGATTCATACATTAGAAGAGAAGATTCATGCATCGCGGGAAAAAGATTCATGCATCACGAGAAAGATAGTCATGCATCGCAAGAAAAGATTCAGGCATAGCAAGAGAAGACTCATGAATAGCAGGAGAAGGATTCATGCATCGCAGAAAAGAAATCATACATCGCGGGAAAGATATTTATGCATAGCAAGAAGAAGAAATCATGCATACCAAAAGAAAAAGTCATGCATCGCAGGAAAGAGATTCATGCATAGCAAGAGAAGGATTCAGGCATCGCGGAAAAGAAGTTATGCATTGCAAGAGAAAGATTTACCCATCACAAGAAGATCAACATCGACTGCATCATTTTTTCTTTACAAAATGACAACAAAGGAAGAGTACATTGAAGATTATATTGCATATATGAGACACAAGCTTTATTTGCTTTACTCCAACCCGATGAAGTTGAGGTCAGATGTTCAAGGAGAAAAATTAAGTGTCGACGCGGTAACAGATACTATCTCCCTATTTGAATTGCATTTTATGCTAATGAGTTTTGTCTCAGTCTTTTTCGAGAGCATCTCAAGAGGATGAATTCTCAAAACAAACCACAGGTGCGGACGACATCAAAAAGG
>NW_006239227.1:429020-434323 GCF_000226075.1 Solanum tuberosum
GGACGACATCAAAAAGGATGCAGCACAACGTGGAACTTTTTCTTAGCAGCGAACTGGGACATAGTCCAAAGAGAAGTGCCAAGCTCTTAGGACGCGAGCAGAGGAGCGACTTCCACCACAATCAAACCACACCCCTATCAGAAGGCATGTGGGTTTATCTTTAGGTTTGTCGGTTTCAGTTTCGCATTCGAAAATTTTTGGTCTCTACCGGAAGCAACTTTCCAATCTGTGTGACGATGCGCCAAGAGCTTTGGAAATCATGTCTGTGTAAGTTCTTAATTGTGGGTGTGAAGTGCGCCGCATTCATAGTTAAGAGGTTGCAAGCCTCTTATTCATACTCGATTCATTTTGTCACTCCTCCAGAACCAAAGGTTATCTCGCATAATAGATTTCCTTCTCAACCGATTGAGTCGAACTACAAGCAGCCTGATTCCCTAAGTTGAGGGATATGTAGGCGGAATCAATGATTGAAAACTCGGTTGTATTCCAACATTCGCTCTTAAATCTTATTCTCGAGCATTCCAATCCCTCCATAATTCGGTATCGGGATGACTTTGGAATTCTTCTAAAATTATGCGTTAAATTAAGCGCGTCGAACTACAAATGGCCTAAATTCTCATATAAGCCTGAGATATGTAGGAAACCCATTTCTGGGGATCGGCCATAATTCCTAAAGTCCGTACCAAAATCCTTTTTTCAATAAGGATGTGGTCGGCCAAAATTGGATTTGTCAATTTCATTTGCCTCGAATTTCTTTCATCAATCCAAGCCAAACGAGGGACAGTTGTTGACACCCAATATTGGACCTCTACATTATAAATTAATCATAGAGCTTCTTCAATTTCAAACGATAGAATAATTAGCTTTATAAAATTTTAAAAATAATTATATATATATATATATATATATAATATAGTTTGCAAGTTATTTTAAATAGATTTGCTACTTTTGTGAGTTTTAAATAATATATAACTTTTATATAATTACACACATAACTAGTACATTTTATGGATATTCAAAAA
Organism: Solanum tuberosum; assembly: GCF_000226075.1. NCBI lineage: Eukaryota > Viridiplantae > Streptophyta > Magnoliopsida > Solanales > Solanaceae > Solanum > Solanum tuberosum. The sequence continues at coordinate 430,043 of NW_006239227.1, forward strand.
TCACCTCAAAAAGATTTTAGTTCTACTCAAATATTTGGCTAATTACTTTAGTAGTTTATATTTCAAATAGTTTAGTTTATAATTAAGTTGATTATTTTATTTTGTTAAAATTAAAAAGCTCATTAATTAATTTGTACTAATTCATCTTATTTAAATTTTGGCCAAGTTCATCAATTAAATTCAAATTGGCTAAGTTTTTAACTTCAATTGCTTCTAATTATATTTCCTTACCCACCTTACATCCATTTTGAGACCAAGTTTTGGGCTATTTTCTCAATAATTTTCAGCCCAATTCCATTCCCAACCCACCCAACATTACACACATATAACAAAACCAATTACCCCTGGCCCATCTATATTTCCAATTCAATACAACAACAATACCAACATTATGTACAGCAACAATTCAAAAAAGAGACCCACCCCATATAATTAATACTTACGGCAACATCAACAGCTCATCAATTCCCATTCTCCAATAACCCAGCCCATTACCGACAATCCAAATTTCCAGCAACATAGTACAAAAACAACCGACAACATACACCCCAAAGAGACCCCTGTACGTTTCTCCCTTTTTCTTCACGCAGAAAATGACCAAAAAATGAGCTAGCAGCCCAGAAAATCGTACAGCAGGCAGCAGGCACGCGGCTGTCCCCTTTCCTCTTTCGGAATAGGGCGAAAATTTCAGAAAAAGTATGCCTCACTTCAATGGTGAAAGAATTTTGATTTCAAATTTTGAATGGCAAAGTTTTCACCCGAATTCCCCCCAAAAATCTACCCTAAATATCCCCTATTTAATAATCTCTTCCGTTCATTTGTAGGGGGGCCTTTTTTTTCTTTTATTTTGAAGTCGGAAGTTTGGGTGTCAAGAGAATTATTGAGAGGAAATTTTTTTAAAGAGATATAGGTTGGCCAGAAATTGCCCACGAAATATAGCTTACCAAGGTTTGGGAATAGTCAATTTTACATTCGGAAAAGTTCTTCAAAGACTCTCTAGTTCAAGAGTTTCGGAGAGCTTATTATTCGGGTTTCCTTTGGGTTCTCTTGGTGTGTTGTTCGAGCTTTGGGTTCGTGTGGTGGAAGTCAAAATTGAGCTTGTTAGCTGTCCCATTTCGCTGCATCTCGACAGGTAATACTCATTTTTCGGTTCAAACTTCTTTTTACTCTTAATGTGTTGTTGTTGGAGTTTTGGCTATGCGAAGTTGAGTACACGTTATTGTCTGGGATCATTTTTGACTCGTTGTTACCTGCAAATCAGTGATGAATCTTGTTCACTAGTCCATGTTGTTGTTGTTTGTTTCCATTTTCGTTGAAAGTTTGATGTTTCCCTCCTCCCGAGTTCATATTCTCATTGTTGGAATTTTCTTATTTCGCCATTATTTCGACTCATGAGTTAAGAAAGCATTGGAATTCCTTGGTTATGGCAGATCGAAAGATTTGTTAGTTTGCTAGTTTAAGCCTCTGTTTAGAACTCCAGGAATGGGTATTTAGGTAGCTTGTTTTCTCCCTTCCCTTGAATTTAGCTTCTCCTTTATATTATAGTGTGATCAAGCTTTGTTTGAGGTCTTAGCACTTGTTTATTTGTGTTAGCTCTACGAGATTTTTTTATGGTAGTTTTATTTTTTTATTTTTTTTTGAAGTTGTCATGTGTCTATTCTCAACCGTATTCATGTGTTAGGACATTCTCATCAATGTGTATCGAATGACTCTTTATATTTGTGGCTTTTGCTCTCAGTACGATAGCTAGCTGGTAGTATGAAAACTGATTTGCTCATTTTCTCTTTATTATTCGTTTTGAGTCGAGCATCCCATTGGATTACTTCTACTTCACTATTGCAAGAATTGGTTTCCTTTTCTGGTAGACTCACTTCATCTAGGCTATGCTTTGTTTGATTTTTTATTTTATTTAATTTATTTATTTATTTATTATTATTATTATTTTGTTAAAATACTTAAGCTCCTGTAGTGACTTAATTGCCTAATTGCTTACTGTCGTAGGATTAAGATCAATTCTTCATATGTATGTGTTTTATTGCTTTCAAATTAAATTGTTGTCGGCTTGAGATAAGCTATTGATAGCCTTTTCTCCAACTAGGTGTTTTGAATAGGTGTTCTAATAATTAATTGGACAAATTACTTAACTACACTCCTTTCCTTACCTTAATATCCATTTATCCCTACTTATTTCAAAATTTTCAAAAATCCCTTATTTACCTATGTATCCCGTGCACAACGCTATGTATCCCGCTATGTGGAATGTATCAAACCTAATGTATCCCGTGCACAACGCTATGTATCCCGCTATGTGGAATGTATCAAACCTAATGTATCCCGTGCACAACGCTATGTATCCCGCTATGTGGAATGTATCAAACCTAATGTATCCCGTGCACAACGCTATGTATCCCGCTATGTGGAATGTATCAAACCTAATGTATCCCGTGCACAACGCTATGTATCCCGCTATGTGGAATGTATCAAACCTAATGTATCCCGTGCACAACGCTATGTATCCCGCTATGTGGAATGTATCAAACCTAATGTATCCCGTGCACAACGCTATGTATCCCGCTATGTGGGATGTATTAAACCTAATGTATCCCGTGCACAACTCTATGTATCCCGCAAACATCATTTTTAAGGGATTTTTGGTAAATAGAAAACTAGAAGGGATAGGATGTTATTTAGTACTTATAATATGTGGTTCCTATAATTTATACTAATTAATTTACCAAAATATGGCATGCATCAAATATATTTATTTCATCTAAACATGGCCCCCTCACTAATTTATTTTATTTTACTTCATGTGACACCACCCGAGTCCATTGGACTCCATCTTCGCATCGAGTCGAATCTCTTCAAAAGCATCATCTTCTTCGAAGTGAAAAGGGAGAAATTATAGGGGCGAGAATTAATTACAGATTCGAGAAAGTCCATAAATGGACCGTATACGTTCGTATACACCATATGCGCATGTGTATACATGCTTTCAAAATGCAAACGGGCCAAAGCTCAATCTCTTTGTGCCAGCAGATCCAGGTGGCGAAAAATGGGCCCAAAGGCCCAATATAATGAGAACCAGCAGCTTTTGGATTTAAATGGGCTAACCCATTATTTGGCAACTTTTAGATTTTAGGACAGGTTATTAAGATTGGGAATTTTGGGCCTTTGGCCCCAAGTTCAGTACTCCTCTCCTTTTCTCTTCTTTATTTTGTTGTATTTAACTAACGTTTTGGTTAACTTATGGTTTAATTTAATTAAATACCCCAAGAATGGTCATTTCATTTTATTTTCAAATCAAAGTATATATTTTATTACTTAGTTTTTATTTTAATATTAGTCTTGTTGACATTTCATGAACTATTCCCCTTTAGAGAATCCCCCTTTAGTTCATTCCGCCTTAAGATAAATAAAAATGATAAAAAATAATAATTGTAATAAATAAATGAGTTAAAATAAATGAGTCTGTTTACTTAGTTAAAATTTTAAAATAATTAGTTAAAACAAATGAGTTCTTTTACTTCGTTAAACTTTGAAAATTAGTCAAAGTCGTGAGTTCTTTACTTAGTTAAAAAAAAATTTAAAAAAAATATTAGTTAAAATAAATGAATTATTTTACTTAAGTTAAATTTTAAAATTAGTCAAAATCATTTTGGTCAAATCGTCGGTCAACCGCAAGTTAGTGGGCATTCCGAGGGCCTAACACCTTCTCGGAATGTACATTTTAACTCGAACCCTTTTTCAATTGATTTTATCTGTTTAAATCTTTTGAAAACCTTGAGTTTTTTCTTGATCTTTACTAAAAAAATTAAGTGGCGACTCTATTCTTTTGGAAATTCGATTTCTCTTAAACTATAAATTTAATTGATTTTTTGAAAACTCAGTCATTTTCCTTGTATATATCTTTTTAAGTAAAACAGTGATGGTACAACGTTTTACCTCATGTTGCACAAGGACCATCCTATACCTCGCCGTGATATAGGACCTTACTTAACTTAGTTGATCCACTAGCTTAACTTACGTGATCATCTAAAAAGTATGACCCGTTAAATCCCATTTTGGCTACATGGTTCTTATGGAGAGTTGAGTTAATATGAACTCGCGTCCCCAATTCGGTGCTCAATACTACTCCCAAAATATACTTTAGCTCATATATGTTTTAAACACATCTTTATTTAGTTTGAGATAATTGCTCAAAGTTTAGCCCCAAGACACTCTTGGAATCGATGTTCCCTTACTGAAAACTAGCCCAAAGGCTCTTTTGGAAATCAAGTT
>NW_006239227.1:434565-449136 GCF_000226075.1 Solanum tuberosum
TAGGTACATCACTTAGAAACTAGTACGAAAAGATGGGGGAAGAATGGGGTGAACTGGCGTCCTTGGCGCTCTGAGAGGTGCGGGGCGCTAGGCCCCAAACTTCAGAGAAGTCTGTGGGGAGCGCTGGCTGGCACGGCGCCCCAAAGCCAAAACTTCAAAGGCTGCTTTGAGGGGCGCTGGCTGGCGCGGCGCCCTAGTCCCAATGCCCAGGTTTTCTCAATTTTTCTTCTCCGTTTTTCATCTCTAAACCCTCAAATCTTCCCTAGTTCTTTCCCCAAACACTTAGGATCAATTGTACCCTCAATACACAACCAATCTAACTCGAACAAGAGCCCGCAACATGAATCAACTCAACCCCCAAGCATCAACAACTAAACCAACAAGAATTTACCAATGTTCTTCCAGACTTCTCTTTCATAACATTCAAACAACTCCAAATCGCTGAATTGAAACAAGTTGGTGTGTGAGTGAACTAACCCAACACGAAAATATCTCACATACCTTAATAGGGATCACCCCCGAAGAATTCCACTTGCAAGCTTGGATGATCTTGACGAATTCTTGCCTTTTTCTCCCGTTCTTTCTTCCTTTCTCTCTTCTCCAAGCCCTAAGCGTTCTTTAATTTTCCAAAACTGATTTAGGTTCTGTTTTTACCCCAATAAACCCCTAAAATCAAATTAGGAAATGACTTAGAGGAAAGATTACTTTGCCCTTCCCTAAATCCGGATTGGGACTTTCCTCAATCCAACAGCCCAACTTCCGAAAGGCATATCTCACTCATACGATGTCGGAATTTCACAAACTCGGCGGCGTTGAAAAGATATATCCAAGGGATTTCTAACCATATTAAGAACTTATCCTAACTCATCCTGATCTAGGAGTTATGTCCATTTGAAAATGGCAAAAACTCACTTCCTTAACTTAGACATAATTTTCCAGATTTCCTTAATCTTTCCAAAAATCAATATTTTCATATTTTAACTCTTTCTAGTCGTTTCAAGGTGCGAGATGTTACAATATATTTTCATTAACCCTTATAATTGAACACATAACTTAGAAAAATACTATATTATGTTAGATAAATTATTAAAAAGACATGGCTTTGTGCAATAGCATCGTTTGTATCTTCTCAAATAAGTGCACATTTTATCATCAAGATATGTCCCCCTGAATGTTCTGCTCTATTTAAAACAATCATTTTCCTCGATAAAAAGTAAAAATTATCAAAATTCTTAATTTCGACCTATATAGTATTTTTATACTGATACTTTGAAAATATTATATAAAGTAACACCCCGAAAATTTCAAAGTTAAGACCCAAATCATTCTAATAAAACCTCGCAATTCTACTCTTAAAATTTGAATCGTTCGTGTAACACCTTGAACTTCGAGAAAGGCTAAAGAGGTCTAATGGGAAAGTCCACGAACTCAAAATGGACAATGGACCCTTCACGAAACCCTAAACGGTCCGTTTAGGGGTCCACGACCCATTTAGGGAAGGTAGACCAATCGTCCAGTGCTTCCAGGATTTGAGTCACCTAGACGGCCCGTGGTGACTTGTATGGCCTGTTTAAGGGTCCTTCCAGGTCACCTGTCAGTTTTAAAGTTAAGTTCAATTCTTTAAATGTGGAAATGATTTTGGATACGAATTAAGGTCACTAGAATCCCTAGCACAAAGTTGAGTTGAAAACTTTCTTAACAATTGAGTTTCAATATGAGATTTTACTTGGGTCAACTTCAAATGACCATATCTCTCAGTACATAAGAAATTAGGTAGCACCTGCCCTATCAAATTAAATTTCAATGATTCCTCTTTCCAACGCCACCAAGTTTGCTCCATTTTGAGTTCGAAATAAAAAGTTATGCTTGTTTTAGTAAGGCCCTGTCAAACAGCCAAAGTCTCACGGATGTCTATACGTCCAGTGAAGTGTTTCACGGACCGTGGAGCCCTAAACAGTCTGTGAAGCCTTCTTTTTAAGGCACTCCAATAGTTTTTAAGTTGGGGTCATTTTGGTATTCTCCCTATGTCGTTGTAACCTTTATTCTAAAGCCTCAACCACGACGTTTTCACCTAGTTAACAGCTTAGAAAGCGTTAATCAGTTCTTTTACGTTCATTAACACTTCAAGTTATTAGAGCAAGGTGCCAAGAGGATAAAAGCTAGGGTTTCAACCGTTCTTCGAATTTCATCAAATTCGCCAAGAATTTTATTCTTCCAGGTATGTAAGACTATCATAGTATTGGACTAGTACGTCGTCACGCCCTATATCTACTTTCAAATCAATAAAAGAGTAATCTAGGGTTCTATCATTAGATTTGAGTATTCTTGAGTTGATGTTGAGTTCACAGTTCTTGATTCTTTTTGAAATTATATTCCTAATTATTGAATTCTTATATGTTATGCATTGAGATTCTTGAGTTGATTCGTTCATGTGCCCTATTAGTTGAGTATTCTTGAAATGAGTAGTATCGTTGAGTTCTAAGTATTGAGTTTTTCTATATTGTTATTGAGATCCTTGAGTTGAGTTATTCATGTCTATATTTCAGCATGAACCCTTATTTTGAGTTATAAATTTTGAGAATCTTTTAAAGCCAACATTTTTGTTTTAAACTAAGTTTTTTAGAAAGTAAAAAGAGTTTGAGAAAGAGTTTAAACCAAGAATTGAGCAAGAGTATAAGGGAACTAAGTATTTCCCAAATGTTTTCATTTTTACACCAAGAAAGAGAGCATTATTTTGAGAAAAGTAAAAGAGTTTTCAAAAAGATTGAGTACAGAGCAGTTACCTCTTAAAGAGGCCTTTTTGAGTAATTATCTTAACCCAGAGAAAGTATTTTTACTTTGAGCAAAGAGAAACATTGTTTCCTAAATGAGCAATGAGTTCAGAGATATTTCAGAGCAAATACCTCTTTTAAGAGGATAGTTTGAGCAATTATCTCAAACCAGATAAAGAGTATGTTTAATACATTTTAGCATGAGTGTATATATATATATATATTATTTAGAGTATTATTGAACAACGATATGGGGGAAAGTTCAGACAACCCATAGCCCCCATAAATCATGTCTTGCCAACATGGGTACAACATCATACTTTACAGATGAATCCTTAGTGCGTTCGGGTAGAACTTAGTGGATCCACTTAGTTGAGAAGTTTTATACCCCGGCACAATATTAGATAGTTCTGGTAGTGTTGGCGAGCCAATGTATAATCACTTAGCTTATAGTAATGGTTATCGGTTAGAGAATCTCCCAATAGAGTTAAAGTGTATTTTAATATATCACTTATTTACATTTAACTTGAGTATATTTTTTTATCTATTGTAGTCCTTTCATTCAGTTATTTTGCTTCAGCTATATTACATATTCGTACATTCAAATGTACTGATGTCATTCGACGTGTATCGTTTTATGATGCATATGCAGGTGTTCAGGATCATCAATGGGCGCTTCATTGAGATCACTCTATACCCCAGCTAGCTTTTAGTGAGCCTCCTTTCATTTTGGAGGACTTCGCATTTACTTTTAGTTTAGTTGTTTTGAGGTGCGATCTTGTCTCGATACTTATCTTAAACATTAGAGGCTTCATAGATATATAGAGTCAAGAAGTCTCTCAGTAATTTCTTTCCTTTAAAGATGTTTTTCATATTATTATAATCATTGCAATGAGTACTTTTAGATATTCGAGTTGAGTTTTATTTTGAGATCAAATTCTATTTTAAGCCTATTATTGCTTGAGTGAGTCTTCCGCTAAGTAGTCAGCCAGGCCAAGAGTTCACTTGGGATCAGAAATAGTTCTCAAGTGTCGATCACGTCTAGGGTGTAGGCACGGGACGTGAAATATAACATGGATATACTATGTAATTTTATAGCAATATTTTCTTTGGTTCATTAGTATCCCTTTGGATGATCTACTGAACTCTATTCCCATGAAGAACCTTAGAGTTCCAAGGTCTTTGATTATGAATTTAGCATGTAATTCTTACTTAGTCTGCTCAATCAACCTTAGGTCACTACTAGCTAATAACATGTCATCCACATATACAACCACAACTAAAATATGTCCATGAAGTTTTTTGGTGAATAAGGAGTGATCCAGACCACTCTGCACAAAATCAGAAGCTATTAATGCATCAGTGAATTTAACATATATTCCATTGTCTGCTAGCTTTCTTAGGACCATATAGGGACTTTACTAGCCTGCAAACCCATCCTAACTTCTCCCTAGATAGAAAAGCCCTCATGAAGTGACATGTAAACCTCAACATGTAAATCACCTTGAAAAAATGCATTGTATACATCTAATTGATAAATATTCCTTCCTGAAGTAGCAGCAATAGACAAGACACTTCTCACTGTAACAATTTGTACAACTGGTGAGAAAGTGTCCTGTAATCCAAACCAACTCTTTGATTGTACCCCTTGGCAATCAACCTAGCATTGTACCTTTACAAATCACCATTTTCTTTGAATTTTACCTTATATACTCATTTGCATCGAATGGGACTTACCATGGGGCAAAGGAACTAATTCCCACGTATGATTAGCTTAAGGGCATGTATTTCTTCTTGTATGGCTGAGACCCAGTGAGGATTACTGCAGGCTTCCTGACATGATGTAGGCTTAGAAATGCAAGAGAAGGCATGGATATATGATTGATACTGTAAGGACAAATGAGCATAACTTAAGGACTTGGAGAGAGGATAACGAGTAGAGCCAACAACTGCATTGGTGACAAAATCAATCATCCAAGAGTGCAGCTTCATCCAACTTTACATTTAGTAGACTATCTGGGGGCCTCAGATGATTGAATATCACCTGCAGGTACAACTACAAGAGGATCATCTATAGGTGTTGCTAATGCAGAATCTGGTGGGATAACTGGGGACCTGTTTGAAGATCATCAGTTGTAGGAGTGTATAAACACACGATGAGAGGGGGCTGGAGATTTAAAGGGAAAAAATATATTTCTTAAATATCACATCTCTGGAAATGAAGAAACTGTGAGTATCCAAGTTGTACAAAACATAACCTTTGGAGACCTAAAAGTATCTCACGTGAACAACAGGCACTACCCTTGGTGCAAATTTATCCCCTGGTGGCAAGGAATTTGCATAGAATAAACAACCTAAAGTCTTGAAATGATCTAAAGAGACTTTTCAACCAAGAAAAACTTTAAAATGGGTCTTTCCTGTTAAAAATACAGAGGGCATTCTATTCATCATATAAACAACACAAATACACAATGGCTTCAAAATTTTAATGGAATGGAGCCTTGAAATCTAATTGATCTAGCTAACTCTTAGATATATTTGTGTTTTCTCTCCACCATCCTATTTTGTTGTAAGGTGTAGACACAATACTTTTGGTGTATAATGCCATGCGAGTGAAATAAGTAATGGAATTTTGAATTTACAAACTTTGTTCCATTGTCTGACCTCACTATCTTTATAGTTTTACCAAACTGAGTGCGGACTAATTGGATGAAATTTTTCAGGACTATGACAACATCACTTTCCACTTCAATAAGTAGATCCAAGTCATCCAGAATGATCATCCACAATTGTGAGAAACAGTTTATTGCCATCAAAAGTAGGTACATGAAATGGTCCCCAAACATCTAAATGCAGTTAATCAAAAACACAAGTGGCTCTAGAATCACTAATAAGAAAAAGCATTCTAGTTTGTTTAGCAAGGGGACAAATTTCACAACTATCTAAAACTTGTTTACATTCATTGTGATTAAGATAAAACAGTTGTTTCATAGCTCCAATAGATGCATGACCCAATCTCTTGTGCCATAATAGGATGTCAACTTTATTCTTAGTTGTTATCATTCCTTTAAGTGGTTGATTGTTAGTATGGACTGGTTTTTTATGTTGCATCTGATATAGTCCGTCATATTCTTCACCAATCTCGAACACCTTCCCACTTGAGAGGTCCTGGAATATGCAAAAGTTAGGGAAGAATGTGACTGAACATTGTAACTCCTTAGTTAGGCTGGAAACAGACATTAGATTAAATCTAAAATCTGGAATGTATAGGACATTGCTCACTGTTTGTCCATCAAGAATTTTACAAGTACATTTGAAACAACTATTGAGCCACAATTGGGTAAGTGAACCTGCTTATTATTGACACTAATAGGAATTATCACTTCATTCGTTAACATATTCTTATTAGAGATCATGTGATTCGAGGCTCCAATGTCTATGATCCAAAACTCTTTAGATGAAGCTATAAATGGATGAGACATATTACATGCATGTGAAACAAAAGCATTACCGCTCATGTTGAATGGTTCTGTGAAATTTCTAATGTTGGCTGAAGATTCTCCCATATTATCATTGTCAATTAACTTATGAAACTGAGCATAATGTTGTGGATTATCCATGTGATGTTGCATCTGACTGTATTGATTGTGAAAGTAGTTGGAAGGACCTGGTCCTCTGCACCAATCTCTGAAGTATGTACCAAAAGGACCTCCACTTTTATGGCTATCAAACATCATCCCACTCTGATTATTGTTGGGCAAATCTCTATTGGAGTCAGTGTAAGCAGCTCGACTAGGACCTGCATCATTGTATATCCTGCCAGTATCATTATTTACAAAATGAGCTTGTGTCCTCTGATATCCTCCATGTACATTAGGATCATTAGGATTCCCAAATTTCTTCTTAAACTTGAAATTTGGTGGATAACCAATGAGTCTATAACAATCGACTTTGGCGTGTCCCATGAGTTTGCAATAATCACATTGAACATTCCAATTCTTCTTAAATTTGGGATGTTGTTTGTTCCTTCCAATTGTGAAAGAAGCATTGTTCGTGTTCATAATTGGCCCCGCAGCAGTTGTCATATTTCTGTGGCTCTCTCTCTTAATCATCACTGAGTATGCTTGATTCATAGAAGGAATTGGGATAAGCATCAAAATTTGACCTCTAGCTTGCTCATAAGTCTTATTCAACCCCATCAGAAATTGCAATAACTTTTGTTTGTTCATGAAATCTACAAAACCTCGTGAACCTTCACAATTAAAATTAAGAAATTGAGCTAAGAAATCAAACTATGCCCAACGCAATAGCAACATCGTGAAATACTCAAAAATGCTACTTTTTCCTTGAGACAGAGTCACAATTTCTTTATGTAGTTGGAAGATCTTTAAACATAATCTCTCTTTAAGGGCATTCCATACTACACAAGCATCAGATGAATACACGATGTCAGTCAGCAATTCCTTTGAAACACAATGCATTATCTTTGAGAGCACTATTGCATTGCACCAATAGATCCTTCAGATTTGAAACAAAATTTTCTTTTCTGTATTTTCCATCGAGTAACCCCAACTTGTTTCGTCCAAGTATGGCAATTCTGATTGACTGACTCCACACAAAATAATTTTATGATCCAATCAATTGAATAGAAACTAAAATCACGCCAGATGTATCCAAAGTGTATACAATGAATGATTGTGACTCAATTTTTTAGGCAATTCATTATCAACTACAATTGTCATTGATTTTCCAGCTCTTCACATGTTTATGCACCTAATCTTGACCATATTAATGGCCGCAAAGCTCTGATACCATGAAACAAAACAGCAAATACAGATAACAACAATGTATGGAAAGGAAGTGCTAGAGAACAAAAAGAAATATCTTCATTTCTGGTAGAAGAGAAATCAGTACATGATGAATTGAATTACTTGGAGAATACACTACACGTTCTCAATTATATACACATCTAGTTTTGCTCCTACGACAGTTGTACACCATTAACTAACTAACATACTAACTAAATAAGTTAGGAATCTTCTACTGTTAACTAACTAATGTTAGCACTAATTATCAGTTACTCTGATTCAACTAAGTCACTACTCCAACTTCATCACTTTCACTAAAACATACATTCAACTTGAGTAAGTTGATTTGATTCCCTGCATTTTCTGGTTATACAACTGTATAATTTTTATAAAATTTTATTTATAAAAATATATGTTAGGTATGTGCTTAGCACGGGCTTGCCTTTCTAGTTATTAACTAAGAGAGGGTTAGATTGTCGAGTGCTAGGTAGAGCAATCAACGCTTTGCCACAACTAATTGACTTTTTGGAAACACTCTTACACTGATAGATTTATTAAAAAGAAAGAAATTAAAATTGGATTGCAATCGGAAAAATTAAAAAAACTTAACGTAGAAGATTTTGGTGGTTGCATTATTTATTGAATTACAAATTGCAATTGGATATCATTTTGTTCCATTAATGATTATAATATATAGGCGTGTGCATCAATCTGATTCAATTTTATGTATTATCGCTTCAGTTTATTGGCTTTCAGTTTTTAAATACTTTAAATCAATAATCAAACCAATAATATATTTTTTATTTGTTTTGATTTATCAATTTTGATCCTTAACAGTTCAGTTTTTGGTTTAACTAATAAGAAAATATTTATAAAACAAATATATGACTTCTCCAACAGTTTTGATGCGACAAGACAATAATGTAACTTTACAAATGCTCGGAAAGTAGAACCAGTAATAACTAACATGAAAAAAAACTGTACAAGTGTAACACAAATTAAGAAGAATTGGATTCTTACTTTACATTTTGACGTTTTGTATAATGTAAAGTTGTCATTGTAAAGTATTAATTAAAGGCTAAAGAGCAAAGGCACTAACCAATAAGGTACTGTGATTAATATTTAATATTTATGTATGGATAAAGTAGTAAATTACTACCGTTCTAATGGGTTATTGGTTTACTCAATAACTCAATATTAAAAAATCAAACCCGAATTGATAGTCAGATAAATTTTTTTATATAAAACCATTAAAAAACGTTACCCCAATATTCCAATAACAAAAAATCAATAGCACTTTCTCGATTTAATTTATCGATCAGTTCAATTCTTACACACCCCTAAATATATACAATAATATTGTATCTATTGTATTGTTATTTCTAGGGGTGTACAAGTCAAATCAAACCGACAAACCAAGTCAAACTGGAAAAAATTGATTTGTGATTTGGTTTGGTTGGTTTGGCGTTGAAAAAAAATGACCACTCTTGGTTTGATTTGGTATTAAAAGGAAAAAAGTCAAACCGAACCCAAATCAAACCGACATAATATAGTATTTTTTATTTTATTTTATAGATAAAAAAATATTAATTATAATCTATTTTGTTAATATATTTTTAATTAGTTTATAGTTTCAATGTTTAGATATGTTATTTCAAATTTAGGCTTGTATACTTTTGTAAATAATTTATTTTGTATTTAGATCGAAGTTACAATTATACTATTATAATTTTTCAGATTCGAAGTTAACTATCTACTTTGTAAATATTTTGTTTTGTATTCAGTTTGACTATAACCTTTAATCTTATAAATTTAAAATAATGAACATTGATATTTCAATAAAATTATTTTGTACTCGTGTGAATTTTACCGATTTTTTTAAAGATTTATATTCATTTAACATTTTATAATATGTGGCAAAATTTTAAGTCATTTTGCTGCCCTTATCCACCATTCCACGTGAAGGTGGCGGAGCCCACATAATCCAAATTATTTTAATCTAATTATGTTTGTACTTTGATATTAGCCAGATATTAATTTTTTAAATATATCATAACTAGGTAATTTGTCTGCGCTTTGTGCGGTCATAAATAATAATTGTATTAAACTTGCAAATAATCATTTAATAATATCCATACATTAAAAATAATGGATAAAATAGGTTCTTAAAAAAATATTAGCAATATTCTGTAATGAACTCATATTGTATTCAAATGGATAATTGAAATTACAGGTACAATTATAAGAGTTCATCATTCTCAAACTAGTAACCAATCCTTCCAAAGGAAGAAGTAGAAATAAAAAGGAAGAATGGGGGAGGTTCCAGATTAACCTAAGAAACTAAGAAATAAGAGATAAGTTCATAGCATAACCCTAATTGAGTATTTCCCTCTTATATATATAGGAATCTTCCTAGGGCCCCAAATATAATTTGACATCTTCTCACATAGGTCCTCCAGCTAAGTTATATTCATAACATATTCCAACATAAATTTGATTATTTGGCATTATTACATAACTCAAGAACCTCTAATGAATGAATTATTCAGAAAATAATAAATCATTGGTTCTTTAAAAAACATTTAAAGGAAAATAAAGAAGAAAATAAGAATATATATACAAAGGCATTTCGTAAGAAAAAGAACACATTTATTTAAGTTGCATAGATTATACAATTGTGATAAATGTCTCAGGAAAAAAATCAAAAATTTGTTAACAGGTTCAAAAAAAAATTACACTTGAATATGAAAGCAATTATAACTTTTGAACTTACATAATTAATCTTTTCAATTGATAAGTGAAAAACTTCATATCTATGTAAAAATAGATAATATGTAAGCATATATGTAGTACTTTTAAGTTATAGAATTTTATATAGAATATCAAAACATGAACTTTGAAACTGAGTACAATAATTCTTTTCTACACAATGAATATACCTACTATATGTGTATATGTTCAATATAATCGGAGACAATAATTATGCAGAAACATAAACAACAAAGTTTAAAACATGTACTCAAAAATAACAATTAATATCATAAGCATAAATTAATGACTGTAAAAAAAACATACCAGGATATGTAAAAATAGAATGAAATAGAAAGGAATAAATCGAGTCCACTGAATGCACATTGTCCCCTTAAGAAAATTATTCCCCTCTAATGCCTGAGGTTTAAAGAATTAGATCCTCTCAGGATGGAATGATTTTATTCACCAACGTATTGATACAAAAATAATGGTGTCAGTATGCCACTCAACAGGAGCAAAGTACACGAATATTTAATTGTGCATAAAAAGAAGAAGGAATTCTGAAATTTCGTTGTTTTAAAATGAGAGGAAATCCCTCAATTTATAGACAACAAAGGATAGTGTGAAGAAATGTCTATTGTGCCTTATCGGAAAGATCACAACTCTTTGGAAAAGTCAGGAAAAGTCACAACCCTTCGAAAAGGTCACGACCTTTCATAAACGTCACAACATTGCGTAAAAGTTGCAATTCTTCATAAAAGTCGCAACTTTTCATAAAAGTCACAACTTTTCATGAAAGTCATAATTTTCCATAAAGGGGAAGGCTAGTTTTGGAAATAAATAAATTAAAAGGGAATCCTTGTTTGTGGTGGCGCCACGTAGGCGGGCTTAGGGTTCTTTCATATATATATATATATATATTATCTTTCATTAGGATATTCATAATTGATATAACTCTTATAAAAATAAATGTATCTATATATACAATATAATCAAAGAATTTTTCAATGAAAATTTAAGAAATTTTTAGAAGCAATAAAAATATTTTTATTACTGGAATTTTAATTTATAACTGATTTTCTATAAAATTTCTAAATTTAGGCTCGTATGCCCTTTAACACTAGAAATACCCTTTAGCAGTTATATATAACTTTTTCAATTTTAATTTGTTTATCTTTTTAATATATTATGTATTAAAAAGGAGTATTTATAAATATATTTAATATTTCACTCCCTCCGTCCACTTTATGTTTATGTCCGTTTTTCGAAAGTTGATTTGATTAATTTTTAAAATTAAATTAAATTACGTTAATTTGATATTTTAAGTAAAAAAATCAGATATTTAAAAATTATACAAAAAATACAATAAATCATAACTTTTTTTTATATATTAATATGATAAGAAAATACATTATAAAATATTAATTAAATTCTTATAAGACTCTAAAAAAAGAAACTAGGACAAATAGAAGTGGACGATTGTAAACCAATTTGCCCTTCCTTATCATTTTACTACTTATATATATAGAAAGAATGGTGGTACGACATGTACGCCGACGGGTCAATGTCGGAAATATCCTTACAGGGATTCTCCGGCAACCAGCCAGCAGTTTTCCCGGAATCCTCACAGGGAGTCGCCGGTGACCAGCCAGCAGTTTTTTCAGCATCCTTACAGGGAGTCTCCGACAACGCCGATCTTTTATCGGAGATTCTCCTCCGGCTACCTCCAAAATCCCTTCTCCGATTCCAAGCCGTTTGTAAAGACTGGTTTTCGATCATCTCAAGCCGTACATTCCGGCAACTTCACTGCCGGAGAAAACTCACTTCCGGCAGAGTTGACGGACTATTCTTCTGCTGGTGGGTCTATGGTAATAACTATGTTGACTTTATCCCTCTCAATGGGATACCCAAAAAGCAAATGGGTATGATTCCTTCAGCACTCAAAAATATTGCTAATTCTACATCTTCAAAAATTGAACAATTACATTCCTGTAATGGGTTGTTCTGTATAAGTTTCAATTTGGGTATTGAAAATCTTGATTATTATGTCTATAATCCTAGTACAAATCAGCATAGATTGATTCCACTCCCATATTTAGGTATAAAAGCTTATGAGATTGTTGTAATGAATTTGGCTTTTGATCCTATGGTATCTGATTGTTATAAACTAGTATGTGTGATAAAATTAAATGGGGTATATGAAATTTCTGTATATTCATCAGAAACTGAAGTTTGGAGAGATTGTATGGAGATGGAGATGGAGATGTTGAATCAACATTGTTTAGGTCACGGTGTTTTCTTGAATGGTTGTATGCATTGGGTTAGTGAAATGTCGTCTTTCTTAAGGTTCGATTTGGATTTGATGTGTTTTAGAGATATGCCTAGTACTGATATTCCTGTTGGAGTGTTGAAAAGGAGTATAAGGTATTTTGGGGAGTCGGGTGGACATTTGCATCTAATTGAGGTACATGGGTTCAGGTCGATGAGTTTTGAAGTTCTTGAGATGGAGATTGATTATTCTAAGTGGTTTGTGAAGTATTGTGTTGATCTTAGTTCGTTGCATACTACTTATCCGTTAATGTTGAGTGAAGAACTTGATTTACTAGATGTGAATGGTCGTACTTGCAATGTTGTATCTTTGGTTGTCAATGATAAGGAAGATAGAACAAGGTTTTTGGTAACCACACCTGATGTTATCATTGAATATGATGCTCATCATATGACTATCAAGGAGGTTGCGTATATAGAGATAGCAAAGATCCCTGTTATCTGGGAAGATGTTTCGGTGTTTGAATGGTATGATACACATCAATATGTTGAGACAATGGCGCGTGTTTGATATTGCTATGGTTTCTTGTATATACGTTTGTTTACTTAAAGAAAGGAAGTGGTGATGGATGAACCATATTCATGTACGTGATCATGGTCACTCTGACTCATCATTGAAGACGCGTGCTTATGATGTTTGTGGTTTATTTGCTGGAAAGAAATCTTGTTTTTTTTGCATAGACTTCATCAGAGAATTGTATTTGTGCGGTTTGACTTCATCTGTAGTTGCTTTCTTCATTTGTAAATGTTTTGTAAAATTACTAGTTTCCCATGGATGTAATTGTCGTGTAAACGACTTGTTGTACATTGACAATTCAAGGTGGATGATATATATGATTTTATGATTTGGTGTGCTGCATATTCTGGGAGTTATTTTCTTTGATTGTTCTTGATCTCGTTACAATTTCAACTATATCGATTTTCAGATAAATAAATTAACACTCATCGTGAGGCCAAAACAGTCATGAGATGGTTTAACTCAGTGTTCTACTTACTCACTTGCTTAGATTTGTTTATTTTTCATAAATAACTTATAACAATCGTGAATAACAACGATGAAAATATGGCACAAGGGTTACTTCCTATTGTTATATTATCCAGGACCAACATTTCGTCATGAGGAACACTTCACCATTGTTGATTAATGCAAAAAAAAAATGTCAAAATGATACAATGGAACCCCACTTGAGGTATTTAAAATGAACAAGATTTACTTAAGATATCACCATAAGATAACTTTAGGGAGTTATCGACTATTATATTTTACAATACAGTTAAAAACTGCCAACCAAGGACAAATAATCCCTGCAAATTCAGGCCGTACCAAGCTACCCTATAGACATGATTGTTGAGTTAGATATTATTGTGCGTTCATCAATTTGTCTGGCTTATGAATTACGTATGGCTATGAGCATTGCCAACAAAGTACAAAATGTGGCGGCCAAACACATATACAGCCCCTCTAACATGTCCATATTTTTCATTTTGGCACTTTATCTTAGCCTTGTTTCATTTTAAGCCTTGAACTCCATTTTTTATGTTCCATTTTAACACAAAATACTATTTTTATGATTTATTTATTTTTATATATATCTTCAATTGCAACTTCTTATTTTAAATCGACATGTGTCATTTAATTTTAGTTAAAAAATTAAAAATTAACAAAAAATAATTCTTTTTAAAAAATAATAATTTCTTTTTAAGAGTGTTATGTATTTTTGTGTGAAAAATAACCGACGAAATTGTGTTGGTTTTCTTTCTTTAAAATCACTGACAACCTAACAAAGTCAGTCGAGTTTTAACATTGTTTAGTAGTGTTATTAGCAATGAACAAGAGTCTTTTTTTAGTAGTGTTATTAACTAAGTCAATCGAGTCTTTTTGAAGATGGGTTTTTTTATTCGTATTGATTTAT